>NC_068439.1:30464013-30681513 GCF_023373465.1 Oncorhynchus keta
GCCTGCTGTTGAATCTAGTTGCCTACCTCTGGTTTAGACTCCTCAGCTCATCTCCCACTTAAGTTCCACTTTTGTTCAATAGTTAATGTGTTGAAATTTGCCATCCCTGTTTAGAACTAGATCTCCTAGCAACAAGCCTTTGAACAACTAAATCTAACCAATTGGAAAGTTGTCACGTTAGAATCTGCTCCGCTGCCTGTGTACTGTGTAATACTGTGGACTGTAGAAGTGTTGCAAAGTCCCACAGGTCCCGTCAAGCTACGGAGATGCAGCCCGAATATCATGAACAAATGTCAGTGACTCTATTCAAATACTCAAAGATCCATGTTGAGCGTAGTTGCAACGAATAATTGACCTTGCTTTTGTGTGAGTAAAAAGACATGCAAATAATCTGGGATATACACTATAGAAAGCAGTTAGAACTGAGAGTGGATTCCCACCAGAAAAACCCTCTGCCACTCAGGGGTAATGGTAATGTTGACAGTGTCGTTACATCTCTGTACTGATCACATCGCTACTGTTTGACTTGACTGTCGTCTGCCTGTCGTCTCTCCTTCAACTGTCAAACATTCCATCACAACACATTTTGAAGGAAACTTTTTCTAACAGAGAGACATAAAACAAGGTCCTTTAAAGAAGCTCCATGCGTATTCTGGGTTGATGAAAGAAACCTCCTAGTTTGGAGTGAGTTGAGACTGCACTGTAGAGTGACAATGAGACGTATAGTTAGCTTGAGCTGAATGTGACGTGTCAGGTTCAAACAGCTGTAGCTGTGTAGATGTGTAGCTGAATGTCACCCTGGTGGAGTTGCAGACTCCCTGAGGCAGGATGCCCAACTTGGCTCTGTCTCGCTAGTGGGGCTCAGAGTGGCACGGCTCAGTCTTCAGGCTCCCTCTCTGTGTACGTCTGCCTATGAGGCTCCGCAACCTGTGGTTTAACACCCACCGCAGCGGAGAGCGCACCCCAACACTCCCCCACACCCAGCTCATTCATGTCACATGGCCTAAACGGCTCTGACTGGCACGGCTTCCTGCAGATACAAGGGCATTGCACTAGTGTGTGTGTGTGTGTTTCTCTCTCTCTGTCTTCCTCTGTTTCTTTCACTTCCTCCTCTCTCTCTCTCTCTCTCTCTCTCTCTCTACTTCTACACCTCCCTCCCAGAGGAGCAGAAGGACCATAGAAGTCATTATAAAAATAAGCATTGTGGTTCCACTCCACCTGAACCAAACAGTGCTATATCTGGAATGGCTACATATTAGAGAAATTTAATTTGCCCCCATTTTAACTCAGCTGGACATGTCAGGGAGAGGCGATGCAGAGGAAGAGAGAGAGAACAAAGAGGAGAGGGCGTGAGAGAGAGAAGAAGTGCCTCCATGTGAGAGTGTGGGGGCAGGATGAGAGGAAGGAAGAGGTGAGGGTGGTTGTTTTCCAACCATCTCATTAGTCCCTTCTTGACAGAAATTAGTCATGCGTGAGATTGATAGGATGCCGTCTGAATTCATTCAGTTCCCTCGCTCTCCATTAATTTAAATAAAAGCGTATTTGAAACTATTGATCACACACCAGAAACAATGTGCTGGAAGATAGGTCTACACATGTGAAGACTGTGAATGGTGTTTTCATGAATGCAAATGAATTGGAAATCAAATGGAAAAGAGCGCTTGAGGATGGGTCATTCTGAGATGTGAATGCAGGTCGTTGGGGAGACGAGGAGAGAAATGCCTGTGATTGTGAAGGAGGCATTGCAATTATTCTGTCGTGGAAATTCTACACAGGGACACTCGAAGTCAGTCTTAAATGAATCATTATTTATTATCAGTTAACTGGAGAAGTTCCAACGAACTTGATGCACCATAGTGAATGTCTGTCAGGAGCTCTACCGGGGCAGTCCCATTTGTTCACTTGTATATTGCAGACAAGTTATATTTGCATGATTTTACTTATTCATCATTCATAATTCATTCATAATTAACGTTTGATTCATGTGACCGACCAATACTGGTTCATTTCATGCAGGTGACAGACCAATACCTCACAAGGCTTCTTCTCTCTAAGCTGAGACCTTGCAACGGAGATATCTTCTCAAAACAAGGGTCTGGACGTACTGCCAAATTGCAGATACTGATAGTGAGGATTCGGTCAATCAGTCATGAACACAGAGATTGGTTATTAGAAAAGCACAAACATAACATTTTCCATCGCAGTTCCATGACACATTTTTGAAGATCTCCACTAGACTATAATGGAGCTTAATGATACTCTCCCTTCTGTTCACAAAGTCACTCCTTTTTATCTAATAGTCCTCTTTATGCTTTTATGTTCAAAGTTACAGGTCAAGAAAACCATACTGAAAATGTATTTAATTACATATTTAGTAGTAAAACCTCAAATCCAACCAAGCACTAATATTTCATAGAGGAACAAATGAATTAATTTATAGCAGGTGACTGTGCATACAGCAATCTATGCTTCCACGTGGTTATTGAAACAACGTTTCAAACAGGTATTCATTAAACAACTCCTAACTCATCCCTTAACACACACACTCTCTCTGTCTCTCTGTCTCTCTGTCTCTCTCTCTCTCTCTCTGTGTGTTCCTCCTCTCTAGACGTGGTGGTGAACGGGAAACCGTGTGACTGTGACATCATCGCTGACTGTAAGGTGGGCGACGCTGTGCCATTGGAGGTGAAACTGACCAATCGTAGTTAGAATGTGGTCGGACTGTTCACCCTGACTGTGGTTCCCTTCCAGGACTACCAGAACGGAGTTCAGAACTATGACCTGCAAGACGCAGTCACCTTCATAGGATCTAACACCTTCTACATAGACATGGTGTGTGTGTGTCCAGAACTACGTGTGTGTGTGCAGAACTGTGTGTGTGATTGGTGGTGAAACTATTGTCAGGTGAGTTAGCTATCCACAGGCACTCTACATAATGTGTGTTGTTTTCCTAGGTGAAGCCCACAGAGAACTCTGTGTGTTGTTTTCCTAGGTGAAGCCCACAGAGAACTCTGTGTGTTGTTTTCCTAGGTGAAGCCCACAGAGAACTCTGTGTGTTGTTTTCCTAGGTGAAGCCCACAGAGAACTCTGTGTGTTGTTTTCCTAGGTGAAGCCCACAGAGAACTCTGTGTGTTGTTTTCCTAGGTGAAGCCCACAGAGAACTCTGTGTGTTGTTTTCCTAGGTGAAGCCCACAGAGAACTCTGTGTGTTGTTTTCCTAGGTGAAGCCCACAGAGAACTCTGTGTGTTGTTTTCCTAGGTGAAGCCCACAGAGAACTCTGTGTGTTGTTTTCCTAGGTGAAGCCCACAGAGAACTCTGTGTGTTGTTTTCCTAGGTGAAGCCCACAGAGAACTCTGTGTGTTGTTTTCCTAGGTGAAGCCCACAGAGAACTCTGTGTGTATGGGAGCCCTCCTGTTCCTCTACACTGGAGACTTCTACCTCAACATCAAGTTCCAGGATGACAGTGCTGGCCAGGGCAAGGAACTGCCCCCATCCTGGTTCAGCCTGCCCAGCGTGCACATCAAAGCCCTGGAGGCGCCTATCGAGGCTGGGGCATAGAGCCTGGCACTCTTTACATGAATATCAAATGTATTTTTCCAGATTTCTTGCGTCATTCTCCTCGGAAAATATAGGTTTGCCCACTTTCTGAACATCACTGAAGGCATGGATGGATGGGTAGATGGATGGGTAGATGGATGGGTAGATGGATGGGTAGATGGATGGGTAGATGGATGGGTAGATGGATGGGTAGATGGATGGGTAGATGGATGGGTAGATGGATGGGTAGATGGATGGGTAGATGGATGGGTAGATGGATGGGTAGATGGATGGGTAGATGGATGGGTAGATGGATGGGTAGATGGATGGGTAGATGGAGCACTCGAGGAGAGTACAGTGGGATGAGGACACAACGGACTAAATATTCTAGCGGTTAGCTGATGTCACTCAATAAGTTGCAGTAACTCGGTTTGAGGTATTTTTGTGTACTCTATGTTAAAGCATGAAGGATACAGTATGTCTTACTGGATTTGGAAATCACCTTTTGAATCATTTTATGAATTTCAGCACCATGAAATCAGTCATCGAAATGTATCAGCCATGATGGAGGTTTTGTGGAAAGATCATAAGGTCACCTCTTTCCTGCTTTTCACTCAACTTACCAGGGATGTAGAGCATCATACCATCCTGTTGGGCTCCAAATGGCAGTGGTGGAAAAGTACCCACATGTCATACTGTAGTAAAAGTAAAGATACCTTAATAGCAAATGACTCGAGTAAAAGTGAAAATCCCCCAGTAAAATATTACTTGAGTAATAGTATTTGGTCTTAAATATAATTAAGTATTAAAAGTAAATGTGATTCCTAAAATATACTTAAGTATTGATAGTATAAATCATTTAACAATCTTTATATTGCAAACCAGGCGGCACCATTTTCTTTCCAGACGGCACCATTTTCAGACATAATTTACAAACAAAGCATGTGTGTTTAGTGAGTCTGCCAGATCAGAGGCAGTAGGCTACCAGGGATGTTCTCTTGATAAGTGCGTGATTTTGACAATTTTTCTGTCCTGCTTAAGCATTCAAAATGTAACGAGTACTTTTAAGGTGTACGAGAAAATGTATAGAGTAAAAAGTACATTATTTTATTTTGCAATATAGTCAAGTAAAAGTAAAAGTTGTCGAAAATATAAATAGTTAAGTACAGATATCCCAAAAACTACTTAAGTAGTACTTTAAAGTATTTTTTTACTTAAGTACTTTACACCACTGCCAAATGGAAGTTCTTTGTTATTATGTGTCCAATCCTTCCTTCTCAACAATCTGAGCAGCAGAGTAGAGATACTCTCATGTGAACATGATTATCAAGCAGCATCCTCCTGGGTATATGATTCTGTCTGTAAATGATATAATATATTATGAGAAGCACAGTGTATTACTCTACCACATGAATCCACAATCACCTCTATCGATTTGTGGTTTCTGCTTTAGCAATTAGCTTGATTCGCTGTTGTCTCTCTACTCTCTGCGTGACTGTAAACATGGATTTTTACTGCTGCGCTTGTATATTTGGGCCTCTGAATCTCCCTGTCTATAAAATCCTACAATACATGTAAATAAATGTTGAGTTGAGCCAACTTCTGAAAGGGTGTTTGCATGTATTTGATATGTAGGAGCAAAGAGTTGGACTCATTCTTCTGTCCTTTTTTGGACATTTGCTCGTCCCTCTGCCTGGCAAATTGACACGAGTCTAGCCTATCCCCTTCGTTCACACAGCCACAGACAGAAGCCCATAAAGATATGCAATGCGCATCAGCGCTCCAGAATTACCACTGGTAAATTAAGGAGAGATAATAGAGTTTCGTTGCCCGTGCATAATAGTTACTGAGTGGACAAAACAATAAGAACACCTTCCTAATATTGAGCTGCACCCTTTGTTTTCTTCAGAACAGCCTCAGTTCGCCGGGATATGGGCTCTACAAGGTGTCAAAAGTGTTCCACAGGGAAGCTGGCCCATGTTGACTCCAATGCTTCCCGAAGTTGTGTCAATTTGGCTGGATGTCCTTTGGGTGGTGGACCATTCTTGATGAACCCAGGAAAATGTTGAGCGTGAAAAACCCAGCAGCATTGCATTTCTTGATACAAACCGGTGTGCCTGGCACCTACTACCACACCCCGTTCAAAGGAACTTAAATATTCTGTCTTGCCCATTCACCCTCTGAATGGCGCACATACACAATCCACGTCTCAATTGTCTCAAGCCTTAAAAATCCTTCTTTAAACTGACTCCTCCACTTCATCTACACTGATTGACGTTGATTTAATAAGTGACATCAAGAAGGGATCATAGCTTTCACCTGGATTCACCTGGTCAGTCTGTCATGGAAAGAACAAGTGTCCTTAATGTTTTCTACATTCAGTGTAGGTTTGATGAATGGAGAGGTAATGTTAAGTGTACACAAACACACATTAGCAGGTAAGTCCTTTCCAAAACAAAGTGTTATCATAATAAATGGGGGAGCCTTGGGCAGAGTTCTCCTCCACCTTGAATAAAAACCCATTATGTCAGGTAAGTGAAGCATGTTACTGTTTCCTGTAGAGCAGAATGAAACACTTCCTGGGTGAGGGGAGCTTGAGGAGACCAGGCGGGGGTGGAACAGGTACTACTGGTTCTTCACTGGGAACAGCCCAGATCTTTTATCTATCAATGCTTTGATCGTGTTCCTGACAACCAGGTGCCACAGCAGCAGTCACAGTGGTTACCTAATGTGTGTCTGTCCTTAACAGCAATGAGACTAGAGCATGGCAAAACAAGTTGCGATAGGCCTGCGTAGCTGATGCAGCAATACAGATGCCAGAAAATAGGGCAGGGAGTTTTCTAAGATAACACAGAGAATGTGGGCCGTTTTATATGAGTAGAGGTACACTACTATTCTAAAGTTGGGGAGCATTGTGAGGTTAATGATTCCATTGCAGGCCTGGAAAAACAATGTTAGGTAGACATAACTCAACATCAGAACAAAATGGCATTTCGTGGCTGTAGCTACTCATCGCAGGTCTGCCTCCTTTAGCCTATGGTTACTGCCTTATCATAGGCAGAGCACAGACGCAGTGAACCAATAGGAGATGAGGGGGAGAGATGCAATCGGTACCGCTGAAGCGCGATCAAAATGTTAAAGTAATTTCCGCTTGAGCCGACATATGCAGCGTTTTACCATGAATGCAGTCTAAACTAATGCGGGAACATTGTTTATACGTCATTTCAACGACAACATTCAATGTGATGACGTTGAATCGACAGGGAAAATGTTGAAATTACGTCTGCCCAGTGGGTTATCTTACCTTTAAATTTCAACCTCGCTATAATGCTGAACTTCAGCGAGACAGGTTGAATCCAGCCCTAGTTCTGAAATGTAGCTCTGGCTGTGTACTGGAGAGGATGAGGAGGCTGGGGAAGGGTCTTATAACCCTGTGGATGTGGGTGGGAAGGATAGGGAGAGGGACCCCACCAACCCCCAGTAGACAAACGGGATCAGGATAGGAGATTAGGCTGTAGAGAGACAGAGGTCTCTCTGGCAGTGTGCTTGAGAGGCTGAAGAGTTCTAACAACCGTGTAGCTGTAGATAGGAGAGGGATCCATCCCACTAGCCCCAGGTCTATTGTAGGGATGCTTGGTCTTGGAGGTTTCCCTGCAACAAGTCTCCTTTCAATAGAGCTGCTGCTTGTCAGTGAGTGAAGTGAACAACTAAGGGGCGATCATCCCTCCGCTCCCCACAGCACAGAACAGCGCTGGTACAACTACAAGCACAATGTAAAAAAATGACAGCATATACTCCCCTGTCTGACCTTACCATCCTGATGCTAGTTTATCCTTGCACTCTCATAGCACGGCTCAGCATCAGTACAGAATCAGCACAATGTCAAAAAGTAGCTTACAGTCAGTCCCCTGTCCAACCTCTGCACTGTCCTAATGCTAGCTTATTATTGCCTGTACCCTGTTTGCTAGGGTGTAAAGAGATGAAGGCTTATAATCATCGCTGAAAACATTTCGAGACAAAGTTATTGAGGAGTATTGGCTCCTTAAATTCTAATATTGCTCTTGATTGTGCAGTACTATGCAAGTCATTTCTAAGGTACCGGTTCGATGTTCTATTTTATACGGGGAGAAAAGGCCCTTTTGTTCTGACAATAACAAAGGAAATTAATTTGATAATTGCAACGCTCTGGCTGTAAATAATAAGGAAATAGAGATTAAACATTCCTTTATTCAATGTACAAAGTGTATACACCGAACAGCTTAGTCACTCTAGAAACAACACATTTCGCATTTTCACAGCAAGGTAATTTTCCAAGCAAAACAAACAGCACAATTCTCCTCGATGCAAATGTGAGACTGATTTTCAAAATCCTTCCGATGCATATTCTCAGGTTAGGTCTCGTGTGTATAAGTGCACTTCCAAAATAGTTATCTGGAGATCCGCTTTCTGTAATTGATTGAATACCGGACAATCAATTACAATTAACACAAGTGTCTCTTTATGTCGTTGTGAATAATGAATTACCATTCCAGGTCCCAGTGGATTTAGCTAACCCAAGCCGTATTCTGGGGACATAAAATACCATACTGTAAGATATTATATTCTGTCATCAAAACATCTGATTCTCTCTAAAAGCATCCTCAGCAAACACACAATATCTCTGTTAAAACATCTCAGTGCCATATTACCAGCTCCCATTGAGCAGCACGAGCTTTGATCGCAACACCACATCGACCCCACTACATCGTCTAAATGTAAGACCCCACTACATCGTCTAAATGTAAGATCCCACTACGTCGTCTAAATGTAAGACCCCACGACATCGTCTAAAAGTAAGACCCCACGACATCGTCTAAACGTAAGACCCCACCCACTACATCGTCTAAATGTAAGATCCCACTACATCGTCTAAATGTAAGACCCCACCCACTAAATGTAAGATCCCACTACATCGTCTAAATGTAAGACCCTACACGACATAAGATCCCACTAAACGTAAGACCCCACCCACTACATCGTCTAAATGTAAGATCCCACTACATCGTCTAAATGTAAGACCCCACGACATCGTCTAAATGTAAGACCCCACTACATCGTCTAAATGTAAGACCCCACCCACTACATCGTCTAAATGTAAGATCCCACTACATCGTCTAAATGTAAGACCCCACGACATCGTCTAAATGTAAGACCCCACTACATCGTCTAAATGTAAGACCCCACCCACTACATCGTCTAAATGTAAGATCCCACTACATCGTCTAAATGTAAGACCCCCTACATCGTCTAAATGTAAGACCCCACTACATCGTCTGAATGTAAGACCCCACTACATCGTCTAAAAGTAAGACCCCACGACATCGTCTAAACGTAAGACCCCACCCACTACATCGTCTAAATGTAAGATCCCACTACATCGTCTAAATGTAAGACCCCACTACATCGTCTAAATGTAAGACCCCACTACATCGTCTAAATGTAAGACCCCACGACATCGTCTAAATGTAAGACCCCACCCACTACATCGTCTAAATGTAAGATCCCACTACATCGTCTAAATGTAAGACCCCCCTACATCGTCTAAATGTAAGACCCCACTACATCGTCTAAATGTAAGACCCCACTACATCGTCTAAATGTAAGACCCCACTACATCGTCTAAATGTCTAAATGTCTAAAAGACCCCACCCACTACATCGTCTAAATGTAAGACCCCACTACATCGTCTAAAAGTAAGACCCCACTACATCGTCTAAACATAAGACCCCACTACATCGTCTAAACATAAGACCCCACTACATCGTCTAAATGTAAGACCCCCCTACATCGTCTAAATGTAAGACCCCACTACATTGTCTGAATGTGAGACCCCACTACATCGTCTAAATGTAAGACCCCACTACATTGTCTAAACGTAAGAACATTTGCATAAACTATACTGTAGAGAAGCACCTGAGAATCAGATAGGGATCATGCTGTCAAGTGCCTTGAAGACTGAAGCACTCACTCTTTC
This sequence comes from Oncorhynchus keta, assembly GCF_023373465.1. Classification (NCBI taxonomy): domain Eukaryota; kingdom Metazoa; phylum Chordata; class Actinopteri; order Salmoniformes; family Salmonidae; genus Oncorhynchus; species Oncorhynchus keta. The sequence continues at coordinate 30,473,564 of NC_068439.1, forward strand.
CTAGAAAGGCTGATTATATCTACCATCTCATGTAGACATGCAGAAGGCTGCAGTAGTAGAAAGACAATTGTATGCAAAATGTACATTTTAATCCCTATACTTACTAGAACACACATGAAGGCCTGTTTCTTTTAGCAACCAATGCTTTGAAATCCTCAAAGGAACAGTTGTTTTTAAGTGCACAATAAATGTCTCCACAATAGCTGTGATAACCTCTGTTGGAAGTTGAACTGAATAATGCTTGTTGACCTGCATCATGTAACTGAGCACGTTTCTGAGTAAACAAATGAAAGCAATGGCTTCTCCATCTCTGTATCTCTTTTTGTTGTTGATTATTATTCAGATAAAGAAGATGTCTTGCAGGTGCTAATGTTATGGGATGGTGAGGTAGATGGAATTAAATTAGGTCTGGGACTTGCATTAGTAAAGAGAAAACAACAAACAAATAATTATAGTGTACTGTCTCTGTCTCTATTCTCTCTCTCTCTTTCTCTCCAATTCTCCCTCTCTCTCATATAAAAGTTACATAGAGAGAAATAGACATGAGCAGTAAATGTGAGATATCTTTCCTCTAAAGAGGTTTGAGCATGACCGTGGACTCCATCCCTGCCATTTTATTGCCTGGGAACAAGGACTGGATGCTTCGTCCATCTGCCTGTCTGCACTCTGCAGCCAATGATAAAGCTCCAAACACTTCCATTTTATTTGTCTGCTTCAACAGAACTGGAACGTCCTCTCACTCCTTCACCATGTGTTTGTTGTTCAGTACTATTATCAATCACCCCCCTTTACTGAATAGAAGTCTGTCTCCCCCATTTTAAATCTGCACAGTAAAGGAGGAACAGTACTTAAGGATGTTGAGTCGTAGTCTACACTGTCATGTCTTCGGTCTGAACTTTCTTTGTTAATTAGCTAGCTATTTACTTGACATTAGCCATTACCATTCCAACAGCAATGGGGGAGCTCAGCCCATAAAGTGCTCAAAAACAACCAAGAGGACAGATACTGTAGAGCCAGGCTCAGTCAAGTGTTAAAACCAAATCAAAAACCTATCAGCAGGACATTATCGCCGGAATATTTTTACATTTCAGGCAAAGCGGTATTATATTACATTTCAGTAGCTAGGTTTCCATCCAGTTGGCGACAGACTGTCATGCAAATTCTAAAATCAGCATGAAGAAAATATGCACATTTTCCTACCAGCTCAACTGGAACAAAAAGCTCCGCAGTCTCTCTTTGCATTTTCAACTCTACCGGTGGTTTTGTCACAACAACTGTTGATTAAATAACAAGTGAGCCTACTATTGGGCTGGGTTGTTAAGTTCTGGAACGTTCATTTGAAAGGAAACTGTGATGTATAGCAGGGTTTCCCAAACTTGGTCCTGGGGCCCCCCACGGGTGCACGTTTCAGTTGTTGCCCGAGCACCACACAGCTGATTCAAATATCCAACTCATCATCAACCTTTGATTATTTGAATCAGCTGTGTAGTCCTAGGGCAACAACCAAAACATGCACCCGGGGGGGGGGGCAGGACCGAGTTTGGGAAACCCTGCTGAACTGAACGACCAGTTGAAAATGGGGGAGGGGTCGGGTTGTGGGTTGGGGAACGCTGTCAGCATGGGCACTGCTCTTTAAATACGTCACTCATTGCTTCAAGCCACAACTCGCCACACCCTCCAAACGGGAGCAGACATACTTCAAAGTCTGTTCAAGAACATACAATTACATTTTGGGGAAACGTGTCATTCAATTCAAACCGTTCCACAAGGTAGAAAACGTTCAAGCGAACTGAACGCACCTCTGGTCTTGGCACGTGGCCTCTAGCCATCAGCTAACAGATACAGTGCGGGTAGACTGTGCGGGTCGGTTGGTCTGAGAAATGAGAATACTATGGATAAGACTAAGAGGGGGATATTTTTATTTGGCAGTCAAGCATTGAGCGTCATGTCACCAGAATAAGACCGTTGATATTTATTGGAAGAGGCATCAACCATCAAATCAAATCAAATGTATTTATATGGCTCTTCGTACATCAGCTGATATCTCAAAGTGCTGGACAGAAACCCAGCCTAAAACCCCAAACAGCAAGCAATGCAGGTGTAGAAGCACGGTGGCTAGGAAAAACTCCCTAGAAAAGCCATTACCTAGGAAGAAACCTAGAGAGGAACCAGGCTATGAGGGGTGGCCAGTCCTCTTCTGGCTGTGGCGGGTGGAGATTATAACAGAACACAGAAGATGTTCAAATGTTCAAATGACCAGCATGGTCAAATAATAATAATCACAGTAGTTGTTGAGGGTGCAGCAAGTCAGCACCTCAGGAGTAAATGTCAGTTGGCTTTTCATAGCCGCTCATTAAGAGTATCTCTACCGCTCCTGCTGTCTCTAGAGAGTTGAAAACAGCAGGTCTGGGACAGGTAGCACGTCCAGTGAACAGGTCAGGATTCCATAGCCGCAGGCAGAACAGTTGACACTGGAGCAGCAGCAGGTGGAGTCATCATGCCAGGTAGTCCTGAGGCATGGTCCTAGGGCTCAGGTCCTCCGAGAAAGAAAGAGAGAAACAGAGAATTAAATTCACACAGGACACTGGATAAGACAGGAGAAGTACTCCAGATATAACAGACTGACCCTAGCCCCCCGACACAAACTACTGCAGCATAAATACTGGAGGCTGAGACAGGAGGGGTCAGGAGACACTGTGGCCCCATCCGATGATACCCCCAGACAGGGCCAAACAGGAAGGATATAACCCCACCCACTTTGCCAAAGTACAGCCCCCACACCACTAGAGGGATATCTTCAACCACCAACTTACCATCCTGAGACAAGGCCGAGTATAGCCCACAAAGATCTCCGCCACGGCACAACCCAAGGGGGGTGGGCGCCAACCCAGACAGGAAGATCACGCCATTGACTCAACCCAGTCAAGTGACGCACCCCAGTAAGCCAGTGACTCAGCCCCTGTAATAGGGTTAGAGGCAGAGAATCCCAGTGGAAAGAGGGGAACCGGCCAGGCAGAGACAGCAAGGGTGGTTCGTTGCTCCAGTGCCTTTCCGTTCACCTTCACACTCCTGGGCCAGACTACACTCAATCATATGACCCACTGAGATGAGTCTTCAGTAAAGACTTAAAGGTTGAGACCGAGTCTGCGTCTCTCACATGGGTAGGCAGACCATTCCATAAAAATGGAGCTCTATAGGAGAAAGCCCTGCCTCCAGCTGTTTGCTTAGAAATTCTAGGGACAATTAGGAGGCCTGCGTCTTGTGACCGTGGCGTACGTGTAGGTATGTACAGCAGGACCAAATCAGAGAGATAGGTAGGAGCAAGCCCATGTAATGCTTTGTAGGTTAGCAGTAAAACCTTGAAATCAGCCCTTCCCTTGACAGGAAGCCGGTGTGGGGAGGCTAGCACTGGAGTAATATGATCAAATTTTTTGGTTCTAGTCAGGATTCTAGCAGCCATATTTAGCACTAACTGAAGTTTATTTAGTGCTTTATCCGGGTAGCCGGAAAGTAGAGCATTGCAGTAGTCTAACCTAGAAGTAACATAAGCATGGATATATTTTTCAGCATAATTTTTTTGACAGAAAGTTTCTGATTTTTGCAATGTTACGTTGATGGAAAAAAGCTGTCCTTGAAACAGTCTTGATATGTTCGTCAAAAGAGAGATCAGGATCCAGAGTAATGCCGAGGTTCTTCGCAGTTTTATTTGAGACGACTGTACAACCATTAAGATGAATTGTCAGATTCAACAGAAGATCTCTTTGTTTCTTGGGACCTAGAACAAGCATCTCTGTCTTGTCTTAAAAAGTAGAATGTTTGCAGCCATCCACTTCCTTATGTCTGAAACACAGGCTTCTAGCGAGGGCAATAACGTTTCATTGAAATGTACAGCTGTGTGTCATCCGCATAGCAGTGAAAGTTAGCATTATGTTTTCGAATGACATCCCCAAGAGGTAAAATATATAGTGAAAACAATAGTGGTCCTAAAATGGAACCTTGAGGAACACCGAAATTTACAGTTGATTTGTCAGAGGACAAACGATTCACAGAGACAAACTGATATCTTTCCCGACAGATAAGATCTAAACCAGGCCAGAACTTGTCCGTGAAGACCAATTTGGGTTTCCAATCTCTCCAAAAGAATGTGGTGATTGATGGTATCAAAAGCAGCACTAAGGTCTAGGAGCACGAGGACCGATGCAGAGCCTCGGTCTGATGCCATTAAAAGGTAATTTACCACCTTCACATGTGCAGTCTCAGTGCTATGATGGGGTCTAAAACCAGACTGAAGCATTTCGTATACATTGTTTGTCTTCAGGAAGGCAGTGAGTTGCTTATTTTCCATCATAATTTGCAAATTAATCAATACAAAATCCTACAATGTTATTTTCTGGATTTTTTTTCTCATTTTGTCTGTCATAGTTGAAGTGTATCTATGATGAAAATTACAGGCCTCTCTCATCTTTTTAAGTGGGAGAACTTGCACAATTGGTGGCTGACTAAATACTTTTTTGCCCCACTGTATTTACTCGGTAGCCTAGTAAGCTGCATGGTCTCCAAATTTTTGGTGGGAGGACTACACACCATATCATCTTGTGACTCCCAGGGTAACTAGCCCCCCGGAGTAACTGCCCCCCCCCCCCTCCTCTGTAATTCTCACAGAAATCACTTTGTCACCAAATGTTTTATAAATACTTCCACCAGTTGTCACTACTATTGTTCAACTAAAAATGTTATCTGTCGCATCTAAAAATGTAAGTCGCTGTAACCAAACGATTCTGAGATAAGTCCTATACAGGACAGTACTGCATGTGTCAAATGAGAACAACACAGAGGCTGAGAAACCCTTAAGTCAACAGTCCGAAGGTGATACAAAATGTGTAATCCAAAGATCTGTCGCCCAAAATGACACACTATAGTTTGTACCCGTCTAAACTTAAGAAAATGTTTGACTGTTTTGGTAATGATCAACATGTCCTCATATCCCTGTGTCCATTCCCCCACACTCTTCTACCAATCACAATAGGAGGAAATTATGTATTTTTTACCTGAAAGAAAAAAACTCAAGCCTTTATACAGATGAAGCCTTCAATTAAATCTCTTTCTTCTGCTTCTCCATTGAGAAGTATAGTCACGTCCAGTCATTCATTTCAACAGCCTTGATATGTAAATGATCTCAGAGAGGTGGAGAAGAGATTGTGGTAAACACAAAGCAGTCCTCTGACACCTGTGTTATGTCTATATGACGTGCATCGTGCACAGTGCCCCTGGCTAAACTAAGTTTGCTGGAAGTGGACTTAGCTATTTAAGCTATAGGAGCCAGTATATATATTTTTTAAATGTAATTGAACTAAGCAAGTCAGTTAAGAACAAATTCTTATTTACAATGACGGCCTACACCGGCCAAACCCGGATGACACTGGGCCAATTATGTTCCGCCCTGTGGGACTCCCAATCACGGCCGATTGTGATACATCCTGGATTTGAAACAGGGTGTCTGTCGTGCTGCGCCACTCAGGATTGCAGAATCGTTCTTTGTATAGACAAAGAAATGCTCAACCGATTGGAACCGGAACAAAGAGCTCCACAGTCTCTCTTTGCAATTTACGGGCAAGTCTTTGGGCCAAATGTCCCCTCCCCATCCTAAATTTGAAAGATGTTAACACCAGCAAAATCGTAATTTGTCCAAATAACCAGTAACGGAAAAACCCAAGCACCAGAACTAATGCCACTCGTTATTTCACGTATCCTGTTAGTATAAAGGACAGATCTACAGTACCATTTCTGTTTACGTAGTCTGTCCACGAGAGACTATCTGCAGACTAACACAGTCTTGTGGCAGACTTCAGCACAAGGAGCCTGAGAAGGCTACCTTACTACACAACACACTGGGTGGAGACAGGGGCGGGGGAGAGCCAGACACCTAGAGAGGAAACCCCTACACACCGCAAAACACTGTTTTGTTGAATCAACTAATAATAATTTAGTTACTGGTTCCACAGCCTCTTTTAGTTCACTTAACTTTTCAGTCAAAGTGTTAACAAAAGATTGTTGGCCGAAACTTCAGAAAACATAGGGACAACCACAGTGCTTTTAACATACGTTTCAATGTAGATATCTGACACCCGCTGACATTTTGCATGTTCATATCATTTATTGTTCATATACTGTCACGACTTCCGCCGAAGTCGGTCCCTCTCCTTGTTCGGGCGGCGTTCGGCGGACATCGTCACCAGCCTTCTAGCCATCGCCGATCCACTTTTCATTTTCCATTTGTTTTGTCCTTGTCTTACACACCTGGTTTCAATCCCCCAATTACTTGTTCATTATTTACCCCTCTGTTCCCCCATGTGTGTTTGTGAGTGTTTATTGTATTGCGGTTATTGTGGCCTTGGATTTCTTTGACGTGTATTGTGATTATTCTTGAGTGAAATTGCGTAAATTACTCATATCTGCTGTCCTGCGCCTGACACATCTACACCAGCTACACACAGACGCATTACATGTACAGTGACTTCGGAAAGTATTCAGGCCTCTGACTTTTTCAACATTTTGTTACAGCCTTATTCTAAAATGGATTAAACAAACAAACAAAAATACTCAGCAATCAACACACAATACCCCAAAATGACCACATAATTATTCAGACCCTTTGCTATTAGACTCGAAATGTAGCTCAGGTGCATTCTGTTTCCATTTATCATCCTTGAGATGTTTCTACAACTTGATTGGAGTCCACCTTTGGTATATTCAATTGATTGGACATGATTTGGAAAGACACACACCTGTCTATACAAGGTCCCACAGTTGACCATGCATGTCAGAGCAAAAATCAATGAGGTCGAAGGAATTGTCCGTAGAGCTCTGAGACAGCACTGTGTCGAGGCACAGATCTGGGGAAGGATACCAAAACATTTCTGCAGCCTTGAAGATCCCCAAGAACACAGTGGCCTCCATCTTTCTTAACTGGAAAATGTTTGGAACCACCAAGACTTTTCCTAGAGCTGGCCGCTCGGCCAAACTAAGCAATCGAGGGAGAAGGGTCATGGTCAGTGAGGTGACCAAGAACCTGATGGTCAATCTGACAGAGCTCCAGTTCCTCTGTGGAGATGGGAGAACCTTTTAGAAGGACAACCATTTCTGCAGCACTCCACCAATCAGGCCTTTATGGTAGAGTGGCCAGACTGAAGCTACTCCTGAGTAAAAGATTAAACTCTTTGATTAAACTCTTTGGCCTGAATGCCAAGTCACGTCTGGAGGAAACCTGGCACCATCCCTACGGTGAAGCATGGAGGTGGCAGCATCATGCTTTGGAGATGTTTTTCAGTGGCAGGGACCGGGAGACTAGTCAGGATCGAGGCAAAGATGAACGGAGCAAAGTACGTTTTCTCAAGTTGGAGCTAAGTTCGGGCCAACTAAGAATGTTAAGTTCAGTTAACACTGACTGAAAAGTTGAGTAAACAAAGAGGAAACCCTAACCCTACAGACACCCATTCAATGGTAGAATGATTATTATAAACTGGGTGGTTCGAGCCCTGAGTGCTGATTGGCTAACAACCGTGGTATATCAGACCCTGTACCACGGGCATGACAAAACATTTATTTTTACTGCTCTAATTACGTTGGTAACCAGTTTATAATAGCAATAAGGCACTTCTGGGGTTTGTGGTATATGGCTAATATACCACGGCAAAGGGCTGTATCAAGGCACTCTGCGTTGTGTTGTGCTATGGAACAGCCTTTAGCCGTGGTATATTGGCAATATACCACACCCCCTCTGGCCTTATTGCTTAATTGTCTCCAGAAACCTGCGGTGAGTGTAATTGGAGCAAGGGGTCTCTTGTGGTGTCTGGACTGATTTCAGAAGCCACTCGGAAAGTTAATCCGCCATATCAATCACTACTGGGTTAGGATGCCTACTGAGAAAACAATTGGTTCACTGCCAAAACATATGAAGAGGGAGAGAGATTCAGAGGGAGATGAGGGGGAGGGAGAGGGAGAGGGAGAGGGAGATACACTTTACAGGGGGTGAGGGAGAGAGAGAGAGACAGAGAGAGAAAGAGAGAAGAAGAGAGATGGCACCAATCTATGCTGCATTACACACATACCTGAGAAGCATTGTGCTAGATCATACAGAGAGAGAGAGAGAGAGAATGAATGAAATGAACAGAAAGAGGAAGAGAGAGAAATTATACATCATATTGCTCTCCTGTTTATCATCCATCATCAGAGGAAGACATCAACACTCGTTTCCCCAGGAGATCACAGATCAGTGAGAACAACAACAACATAAACATTTAAGATGTGTGTTTGTTGACAAAAAACTAGTTTTAATGAGTAAATGAATGAGGCCTGTTAGGGGGAAGGTTAAAAGCTCTTTATGTGCACATAGCATGATTTATCATGTATTTCACATAATACAATAGTTTATTTGTCCATAGTAGTACAGTGTATTGTATTTAACACACAGGGGCTTTACATTTGACAATCTGCAATACATCACGATAATTGTATTAAACCACATACTATAATATTATGTAGTAATCTGTATAATGCTATTCTACACATTGTCAATCTAAACAAAATCTCTACTTGGGAATCTCTGTGCATCATGGATAATTCCTTTGTGATGTACCTCCCAAATGGCACCCAATTCCCTATAGAGCCCATAAGGTACTGGTCAAAAGTAGTGCACTACCGGGGAATAGGTAGGGAGCCTGTCTGAGCGCCTGTAAGATATTCCTCCTCATTTAGTGATCCACTGTCATTACTATGGAGACTTCCTCTGAAGTACTGTAGGTGCCTGCTGCCATTATCCAACTTTATTTTTACTCTTCTCCAGGAACACAGCTCTGTAGGTGGGAGGAGAGCAGAGACATGAAAGACGAGGAGAGAAAATTGAGTTATATATAGATGGTATAGATAGAACACTCAGAACCATCCAGACAGTGTTGATTGAAGGAGCTGTTCAGACTCCAAATGGTTGCAGTTATGCACGGCTTGAAACTTGATTTATGCATTACAGTGTAGACACTTTGTTCCTTTCCAGTGAATATACCCCACCACAGCCCCTCTCTCTTCTGAATTCAGATGGAAGATGACGTTCTTTCTGAGTGCAGCGTTTTTATGTCTGTGTTTGTGTGTGTGTGTGTTTGTGTGTTTGTGTGTGTGTGTGTGTGTGTGTGTGTGTGTGTGTGTGTGTGTGTGTGTGTGTGTGTGTGTGTGTGTGTGTGTGTGTGTGTGTGTGTGAAGTAAAAATATCAGAATCAGTTATAGACCCCATTGCCCTTTGTGGTTGTGAGGTCTGGGGTCCAACGAAGAATTCACAAAATGGGACAAACACCAAATTGAGACTGCATGCAGAATTCTGCAAAAATATTCTCCATGTACAAAGTAAAACTCCAAACATGCATGCAGAGCAGAATTAGGCCGATACCCGCTAATGATCAAACTCCAGAAAAGTGCCGTTCAATTCTACAACCTAAAAGGAAGCTATTCCCAAACCTTCCATAACAAAGCCATCACCTACAGAGAGGTTAACCTGGAGAAGAGTCCCCTAAGCAAGCTGGTCCAGGGACTCTGTTCACAAACACACCCCACAGAGCCCCAGGACAGCAACACAATTAGACCCAACCAAATCATGAGAAAACAAAAAGATAATTACTTGACACATTGGAAAGAATTAACAAAAAAACTGAGCTGCGCTTCCTGACCTCCTGCCAAATGTATGACCATATCAGAGATATATATTTCCCTCAGATTACACAGACCCACAAAAAATTGGAAAACAAACCCAATTTTGATAAACTCCCTTATCTTTTGGGTGAAAAACCACAGTGTGCATCACAGCAGCAAGATTTGTGACCTGTTGCCACGAGAAAAGAGCAACCAGTGAAGAACAAACACCATTGTAAATACAACCCATATTTGTGTTTATTTATTTTCACTTTTGTACTTAATTATTTGCACATAACATGAGAATTGAAATGTCTTTATTCTTCTGGAACTTTTGTCAGTGTAATGTTCACTTGGCTCCCGAGTGGTGCAGCGGTCTAAGGCACTGTATCACTACAGTACCTGGTTCAAATCCAGGCTGTATCACATCTGGCTGTGATTGGGAGTCCCAGGTGGGGCACAATTGGCCCAGCATTGTCTGGGTTTGGCCGGAGTAGGCCGTCATTGTAAATAACAAATTGTTCTTAACTGACTTGCCTTGTTAAATAAATAATTGCTGTAAAAAAAGTATTGTTTATTTTACTTTTGTTTGTCTGTTTCACTTGCTTTGGCAATGTAAACATATGTGTCCCATAGGGTTAGGATTGAACTGGACTGTAGACATGAAGCTAGGGTTAGAATTGAACTGGACTGTGGACATGAAGCTAGGGTTAGGATGAACTGGACATGAAGCTAGGGTTATAATGGAACTGGACATGAAGCTAGGGTTAGGATGGAACTGGACATGAAGCTAGGGTTAGAATGGAACTGGACATGAAGCTGGGGTTAGAATGGAACTGGACTGTGGACATGAAGCAAGGGTTAGAATGGAACTGGACTGTGGACATGAAGCTAGGGTTAGGATGGGACTGGACTGTGGACATGAAGCTAGGGTTAGGATGGAACTGGACATGAAGCTAGGGTTAGGATTGAACTGGACTGTCGACATGAAGCTAGGGTTAGAATGGAACTGGACTGTGGACATGAAGCTAGGGTTAGAATGGAACTGGGCTGTGGACATGAAGCTAGGGTTAGGATGGAACTGGACTGTGGACATGAAGCTAGGGTTAGGCTTGAACTGGACTGTGGACATGAAGCTAGGGTTAGGATGGAACTGGACTGTGGACATGAAGCTAGGGTTAGGATGGAACTGGACATGAAGCTAGGGTTAGGATTGAACTGGACTGTGGACATGAAGCTAGGGTTAGGATGGAACTGGACATGAAGCTAGGGTTAGAATGGAACTGGACATGAAGCTGGGGTTAGAATGGAACTGGACTGTGGACATGAAGCAAGGGTTAGAATGGAACTGGACTGTGGACATGAAGCTAGGGTTAGAATGGAACTGGACTGTGGACATGAAGCTAGGGTTAGGGTGGGACTGGACTGTGGACATGAAGCTAGGGTTAGAATGGAACTGGACATGAAGCTAGGGTTAGGATTGAACTGGACTGTCGACATGAAGCTAGGGTTAGAATGGAACTGGACTGTGGACATGAAGCTAGGGTTAGGATGAACTGGACTGTGGACATGAAGCTAGGGTTAGGATTGAACTGGACTGTGGATATGAAGCTAGGGTTAGGATTGAACTGGACTGTAGACATGAAGCTAGGGTTAGAATTGAACTGGACTGTGGACATGAAGCTAGGGTTAGGATGGGACTGGACTGTGGACATGAAGCTATGGTTAGAATGGAACTGGACATGAAGCTAGGGTTATAATGGAACTGGACATGAAGCTAGGGTTAGGATGGAACTGGACATGAAGCTAGGGTTAGGATGGGACTGGACTGTGGACATGAAGCTAGTGTTAGGGTTGAACTGGACTGTGGACATGAAGCTAGGGTTAGGATTGAACTGGACATGAAGCTAGGGTTAGGATGGAACTGGACATGAAGCTAGGGTTAGGATGGAACTGGACTGTGGACATGAAGCTAGTGTTAGGGTTGAACTGGACTGTGGACATGAAGCTAGGGTTAGGATTGAACTGGACTGTGGACATGAAGCTAGGGTTTGTATGGGACTGGACTGTGGACATGAAGCTAGGGTTAGGATGGAACTGGACATGAAGCTAGGGTTAGGATTGAACTGGACTGTGGACATGAAGCTAGGGTTAGGATGGAACTGGACATGAAGCTAGGGTTATAATGGAACTGGACATGAAGCTAGGGTTAGAATGGAACTGGACATGAAGCTGGGGTTAGAATGGAACTGGACTGTGGACATGAAGCTAGGGTTAGGATGGAACTGGACATGAAGCTAGGGTTAGAATGGAACTGGACATGAAGCTGGGGTTAGAATGGAACTGGACTGTGGACATGAAGCTAGGGTTAGGATTGAACTGGACTGTGGATATGAAGCTAGGGTTAGGATTGAACTGGACTGTAGACATGAAGCTAGGGTTAGAATTGAACTGGACTGTTGACATGAAGCTAGGGTTAGGATTGAACTGGGCTGTGGACATGAAGCTAGGGTTAGGATGGGACTGGACTGTGGACATGAAGCTAGTGTTAGAATGGAACTGGACATGAAGCTAGGGTTATAATGGAACTGGACATGAAGCTAGGGTTAGGATGGGACTGGACTGTGGACATGAAGCTAGTGTTAGAATGGAACTGGACATGAAGCTAGGGTTATAATGGAACTGGACATGAAGCTAGGGTTAGGATGGGACTGGACTGTGGACATGAAGCTAGTGTTAGGGTTGAACTGGACTGTGGACATGAAGCTAGGGTTAGGATTGAACTGGACTGTGGACATGAAGCTAGGGTTTGGATGGGACTGGACTGTGGACATGAAGCTAGGGTTAGAATTGAACTGGACTGTGGACATGAAGCTAGGGTTAGGATTGAACTGGGCTGTGGACATGAAGCTAGGGTTAGGATGGGACTGGACTGTGGACATGAAGCTAGTGTTAGAATGGAACTGGACATGAAGCTAGGGTTATAATGGAACTGGACATGAAGCTAGGGTTAGGATGGGACTGGACTGTGGACATGAAGCTAGTGTTAGAATGGAACTGGACATGAAGCTAGGGTTATAATAATGGAACTGGACATGAAGCTAGGGTTAGGATGGGACTGGACTGTGGACATGAAGCTAGTGTTAGGGTTGAACTGGACTGTGGACATGAAGCTAGGGTTAGGATTGAACTGGACTGTGGACATGAACTAGGGACTGTGGACATGAAGCTAGGGTTTTGGGATGGACTGGACTGTGGACATGAAGCTAGGGTTAGGATGGAACTGGACATGAAGCTAGGGTTAGGATTGAACTGGACTGTGGACATGAAGCTAGGGTTAGGATGGAACTGGACATGAAGCTAGGGTTATAATGGAACTGGACATGAAGCTAGGGTTAGGATGGAACTGGACATGAAGCTAGGGTTAGAATGGAACTGGACATGAAGCTGGGGTTAGAATGGAACTGGACTGTGGACATGAAGCTAGGGTTAGAATGGAACTGGACTGTGGACATGAAGCTAGGGTTAGGATTGAACTGGGCTGTGGACATGAAGTTAGGGTTAGGATTGAACTGGGCTGTGGACATGAAGCTAGGGTTAGGATGGGACTGGACTGTGGACATGAAGCTATGGTTAGAATGGAACTGGACATGAAGCTAGGGTTAGGATGGAACTGGACTGTGGACATGAAGCTAGTGTTAGAATGGAACTGGACATGAAGCTAGGGTTATAATGGAACTGGACATGAAGCTAGGGTTAGGATGGGACTGGACTGTGGACATGAAGCTCGTGTTAGGGTTGAACTGGACTGTGGACATGAAGCTAGGGTTAGGATTGAACTGGACTGTGGACATGAAGCTAGGGTTTGGATGGAACTGGACTGTGGACATGAAGCTAGGGTTAGGATGGAACTGGACATGAAGCTAGGGTTAGGATTGAACTGGACTGTGGACATGAAGCTAGGGTTAGGATGGAACTGGACTGTGGACATGAAGCTAGGGTTAGGATTGAACTGGACTGTGGACATGAAGCTAGGGTTAGGATGGAACTGGACATGAAGCTAGGGTTAGGATTGAACTGGACTGTGGACATGAAGCTAGGGTTAGGATTGAACTGGACTGTGGACATGAAGCTAGGGTTAGGATGGAACTGGACATGAAGCTAGGGTTATAATGGAACTGGACATGAAGCTAGGGTTAGAATGGAACTGGACATGAAGCTGGGGTTAGAATGGAACTGGACATGAAGCTAGGGTTAGGATGGAACTGGACATGAAGCTAGGGTTAGAATGGAACTGGACATGAAGCTGAAGGGGTTAGAATGGAACTGGACTGTGGACATGAAGCTAGGGTTAGGATGGAACTGGACATGAAGCTAGGGTTAGAATGGAACTGGACATGAAGCTGGGGTTAGAATGGAACTGGACTGTGGACATGAAGCTAGGGTTAGGTTTTGGTTGAGGCTAGTGTTAGGGTTGAACCCATATTGACTCCAATGCTTCCCACAGTTGTGTCAAGTTGGCTGGATGTCCTTCGGTGGTGAACCATTCTTGATACACACAGGAATCTGTTGAGCATGAAAACCCCAGCAGGGTAGCAGTTCATGATAGAAACCAGTGCGCCTGGTACCTTTTGTTGTCTCTATCTTCCTGCCCTTCGTGCTGTATGTGCCCAATAATGTTTCTACCATGTTTTGTGCTGCTGCCATGTTGTATTGCTTCCATGCTGTGTTTTCATGTGTTGCTGCCATGCTATTTTGTTCTCTTAGGTCACTATTTAGGTAGTGTTGTGGTGTCTCGCTGTGATGTGTGTTTTGTCCTATATTATTATTATTTTTTGAAATCCCAGCCCCCGTCCCCACAGGAGGCCTTTTGCCTTTTGGTAGGCTGTCATTGTAAATAAGAATTTGTTCTCAACTGATTTGCCTAGTTAAATAAAATATAAATAAAACTACCATACCCCGTTCAAAGGCACTTAAATCTTTTGTCTTGCCCATTCCCCCGCTGAATGGCACACACACACAATTCATGTCTCAATTGTCTTCAGGCTTAAAAATCCTTCTTTAACCTGACTCCTCCCCTTCATCTACACTGATTGAAGTGGATTTCATACGTGACATCAATAAGGGATCATAGCTTTCACCTGGATTCCGCTGGTCAATCTATGTCATAAAAAGAGCACGTTTTCTTAATGTTTTGTACAGTCAGTGTATATAATGGTGTGTATAGTCAGTATGGGCAGTATGTGAATAGAAAATGTTTGTATTGCAGTATTTATATAGGATGAGCCATGACTGGAATAGTTTATATACATATAAAGTGAGTAAAACATGTAAACATTATTAAAGTGACCAGTGTTCAATGACTATGTACATAGGGCAGCGGTCTCTAAGGTGTAGGATAGAGTACCGGGTGGTAGCCTGCTAGTAACCGCGACTTAGGTTCAGTGCAGGGTACTGGACTGAGGCCGGCTAGTGGTGACTGTTTAACAGTCTGATGGACTGGAGATAGAAGCTGTTTATCATTCTCTCGGTCCCAGCTTTGATACGCCTGTACTTCTAGATGGTAGCAGGGTGAACAGGCCTTGGCTCGAGTGCCTAAGGTCCTTGATGATTTTCTCGGCCTTTCTGTCACACCGGGTGCTCTAGATGTCCTGGAGGGCGGGCATTGTGCCCCCTGTGATGCATTGGGCTGACCGCTACACTCTATGGAGAGCCCTGCGGTTCCCGAATGGTGCAATTGCTGTACCCGGTGGTGATACAGCCCGACAGGAGGCTCTCAATGGTGCATCTGTAGAAGTTTGTGAGGGCCAAGACCAATTTCTTCAGCCTCCTGAGGTTGAAGAGAAGCTGATGCTCCTTCTTCACCACACTGTCTGCGTGAAAGGACCATTTCAGGTTGTCAGTGATGCGCAGGCCGAGGAACTTGATGCTTTTGACCCTCTCCCCTGCAGCCCTGAAAAGGTGGATGGCGTGCTCTCTCTGCTGTCTCCTATAGTCCATGATCAGCTCCTTCTGTGCTACCCATCAGTAACTTACAATAGAAAGCACTCTGGGCTAATTACACTGTAAAGGGAACTTCACTTAATAAACTTGGAGATACTCATTGATCGTTTTCATGCCAGCAAGTCTCAAACGATGGTAGAAATAAACCAGGGGGTGGCCAGTCACTCTCTTCCTGGGGAGCTATGTGTTGGAGAAGGGCTAGATCAAACCCCTGCATACCCAATATCTCTCCAGGAGGAGGGTTGGCCACCTGTTATAGACTAATAGCCAGTATGACCCTTCTCAGAGAGGACAAAAGGTTTTGTTTTCCAATTAGGCATGGTTAAAATTAGCTAATGTGAGCCTTCCTTAGGGATGCGTTTTCCCTATGAACCCTTTGGGTCACCATAGTTACCCTAGTTGGCATAGACGAATGGCCCAAAGGGTTTAAAGGTCAAATGGGGAAATGAGGAGGGAGTGTCTTAAATACCAGCTGTGAAGAGGAGGCCTTTGGGGTTATGACATCGTATCTGTGGTGGGGGAAGTAGAAGGCAGAAAACTGACAGTTGAGCATTTTCAAGTATGCTATTGTAAAGTTCAAGGGGATTTTAAGTTCACACTTCCCTCAAGAGTCAAAAGACTAAATTATAGAGTCAGAGTCTATTGAAGGATTGGCACGACATGCCCTTGATTAGAGTGAGCGGGTTGGGTGCGTGCTGAGTTATGTCCTCCATACAAATAAAACTGACATCAGCCCAGAATATAGCAACAACGACAAAAATATGCCAAAATATTGACCCTGAGAATATGTAAAAACTGTGATCCTGTGTACACCCTGAAGATCATTAATATTGAAAAGATTTCCACAGTTTTAAATCATATACAGGTTTAGTCATCTATTTTGTTGGATAAAGAGGAGTTTGTGAGAGGCATGGGTCGATGGGCACATCTACCCCTTAGAATGATCAGTTCGCCATGTTAAAAGTCCATTAATTTATGCAGAATTCTGCAATGTTGTTACAATATTTGTGTTGTGCATTACACAATCGTGGCAATATAGACATTTATCATATTGAATTACATTAAAGAACTGGAGGAATTGACACCTGAGGAATATTATCCTCAGATACGGTTCCTTTGAACACCCATCTCAATAGACAGATGCATTCTCTTAAAAAAGAGAATCCGTGCCAAGTTATTAAACAGAGGTGCCTAGTTATTCTTCTTTTGTTGATATCAGGTAACGTGCAACCTAACCCTGATTTTAAATCAAGATCTGGTTTTGGTATTTTTCATTTAAATGTACGCAGCCTGTTGTCAAAAATTGATGGGGTTAGGATTTGGGCTAAATCAACTGATGCTGATGTAATTGTGTTTTCTGAAACCTGGCTCAGCAAGTCTGTTTTTGATAAGGATATTTGTATATGTGGTTACAATGTTTATCGCACTGATCGGGTTAAAAAAGGTAGGGGTGTGGCTATATATGTCAAATCTAAATTCAATGTAAGTGTGGCAAAGTCTGAAACTATTTGTAAACAGTTGGAATTTCTTGCTTTGAATATTAAGGTTTCAAAGGGCCTCTCTATAACTGTGATTGGCTGTTATAGACCCCCCTCTACTCTCTATGGCTGTGATTGGCTGTTATAGACCCCCCTCTGCTCTCGGTGATGCATTTTCTTCTTTGACGCACCTTATGTCTAAACTTCTTGACAGTGAAATGATCTTGATTGGTGATCTCAACTGGTGATGGTTAAAGCCGGTGTCTGATGATTTAAAAATGTTTTGGAATTCTATGAATCTTACCCAGTTGATTAACTCAACCACTCACCCAAATCTAAAATGCCCAGATAAATCTACCCTGATTCATTTGATATTGACAAATGTTCCACATAAATATTCTGCGGTTGGTTTTTTTTTGTAATGATTTAAGTGACCATTGTGCTGTTGTTGCTGTTAGAAATACTAAGGTTACAAAGACAAACCCACGTTTTGTTCATAAGAGAAATTTGAAGTGTTTTAATGAGCAGGTTTTCTTTCATTATGTGTTTTATTTTGACTGGAGCAAGATTGAGCTTATCCCCGACGTTGAAACTGCCTGGAAATTCATTCATGATGTTTTTTTCCCAAATAGTAAACAAACATGTCCCATTCCGCAGGTTCAGGGTTAAAGGGCGGGATAATCCATGTTTTTCTTCTGAGCTGTCTTGTATTATTCACGACCGTAATCTAGCCTGGGCTAAAGCAAGGAAATCATGTTCTGATGCTGAATGGCTTATTTTTAGGCAGTTACGAAACAAGTGTTCTTTTCTTCTCAGCAAGGCCAAGTCTGTATATTTTCTGTCTGTTACCACCGATAACCTGAATGACCCTAGAAAGTTTTGGAAGGCTATTCAATCTATGTCTGGTAACAGTAATGTCAATTAATTACCTTCATGTGTTTTGAAGGACTTTGTTGCTGTATATGACAAAACTGAAACGCTGAATTGTTTCAATGAGCACTTTGTATCATCTGGTAGGCTGTTTGATTCAGTGTCCTCTGTCTCTGTACAACCCTGTGTGGATGAACCAGGGAGAGCTTTTTGCTCTCTCTGGTTGTCACCCCTGGTGAAAATACTTGAAACCCTTGTAAGTGAACAGCTTAAAGAGTTTTTATTTACTAGCTCTATTTTATCAATGTACCAATTGGGCTTCAGGAAGAAGCATAGCACAATTACAGCAGCCATGAAGGTTTTAAATTATGTCACTGAAGCCATTGGCAAAAACAGCACGGTGTCTCACTTTCTATTGATCTCTTTAAGGCTTTTGATACAGTTGATCATGTTATACTAAGGCAGAGATTGTCGAGTGTAGGTCTTTCGGAGCATGCAGTTGCATGGTTTGCTAACTATCTGTCTGATAGAACTCAGTGCACTCAATTTGATGGGCTTATGTCTGTTAAATTGTCTATCTTGAATGGTGTGCCCCAAGGCTCTGTACTTGGTCCTCTCTTATTCACTATTTATATAAATTATTTAGACAAAAATGTCCAAAATGTACAACTTCATTTTTATGCTGATGATACTGTTATTTACTGTTGTGCCTCATCTCTTACAAATGCTTTCCAGAACATGCAAACTGCTTTTTATACTGTTCAACATACCTTGTCAATTGAAGCTTATCCTCAATACTGACAAAACTAAACTAATGGTGTTTTCTAATGCAAGAAATAGACCTCTGAACCTTTCACCTATTACTACCTGTCAGGGCAAGGAGATTGAGGTTGTAACCTCATATAAATATCTTGGAATCTTAATTGATGACGGCCTCTCTTTTAAATTGCATATTCAACAACTTACAAAACAATTTAAGCCTGTTTTTCTTTTGAAGCCAGAAGGAGGCTAGTGTCAGCTACATTGATGCCTTTACTAGAGTATGGGGATATTTTATATATGAATGCTTCCGCTCAGTGTTTGAGATCAATTGACACTCTTTACCATGGCACTTTGAGGTTTATTTTAAACTGCAAAACCCTTATGCACCACTGCACTTTGTATACCAGGGTTGGCTGGCCTTCTCTAGTCACTCGTAGGCTCAGGCACTGGTATACTTTTATTTACAAAGCCATTTTGGGTTTACTACCTTTTTATTTGTGCATTTTTATTGTTCAGAAATGTGGTAGGTACTCTCTTCGTTCGCTGGACTTTATCCTGCTAACTATTCCAAATGTCCAAACTGAATTTGGTAAAAGGGCTGTTATGTACTCTGCGCCATTGTCTTAGAACACCTTACAAAAATACTTTTAAACTGGAAGAACTTGTCCCGATTGGTGTTTTTAAATCACTGATGAAGGATTTTGAGGCTGATTCCCTGACCTGTCAATGTTTTTAATTTGCTGTTTTATACTCTTGTGAATTCAATGGTTTTTGCTAGATTACTTGTAGTTTTTCATGTTGTCTGTCTGTAATTGTTTTGTAATGACTTGGTGCTGCCTATCTTGGCCAAGGCGCTCTTGAAAAAAGAGATTTTAATCTCAATGAGCCCTTCCTGGTTAAATAAAGGTTAAATAAAAAATAAATAACATTCTTGTACTGCGTGCGACACAGTACTCCCCAGTCCTTCCAGTGCAGTGCACATGCATGCGAGCCTGTAAACTAGCACCATGGACAGCAGCTACTGGATACAGTGATTTAACGTTTCATTGGTGTTAGGCTAGCCTGGCTAGCAGACTAATCATTCAGTGCATTCGGAAACTATTCAGACCCATTGACCTTTTCCACATTTTGTTACGTTACAGCCTTATTCTAAAATTGATTAAATTACTTTCCCCCCTCATAAATCTACACCAATACCACATAATGACAAAGCAAAAACAGTTTTGACATTAGTGCACCTTTATTAAAAAGAAAAAACTGAAATATGTCATTTACATAAGTATTCAGACCCTTTACTCAGTACTTTGTTGAAGCATTTTTGGCAGTGATTACAGCCTCTAGTCTTCTTGATTATGACGCTACAAGCTTGGCATACCTGTATTAGGGGAGTTTCTCTCATTCTTCTCTGCAGATCCTCTCAAGCTCTGTCAGGTTGGATGGCTATATGCTTAGGGTCATTGTCCTGTTGGAAGGTGAACTTTCGCCCAAGTCTGAGGTCCTGAGCCCTCCGGAGCAGATTTTCATCGAGGATCTCTCTCTGTACTTTGTTCCGTTAATCTTTCTCTCGATCCTGACTAGTCTCCCGGTCACCTCACTGACCAGGCCATTGTGTTCTTGGGGACCTTCAATGCTGCATCAAAGTTTTGGTACCCCTCCCCAAGACTGTGCCTCGACACAATCCTGTCTCAGAGTTCTACGGACAATTCCTTCGACCTCATGGCTTGGTTTTTGCTTTAACATGTACTGTCAACTGTGGGACCTTATATTTTAGGGGCGGCAGCGTGGCCTCGTGGTTAGAGCGTTGGACTACTATATAAAAAAATATAGACCGGTGTGCCTTTCCAAATCATGTCCAAATAATTGAATTTACCACAGGTGGACTCCAATCAAGTTGTAGAAACATCTCAAGGTTGATCAATGGAAACAGGATGCCACCTGAGCTCAATTTCGAGTCTCATAGCAATGGGTCTGAATACTTATGTAAATAAGCTGTTTTGTTTTTTATTGAAATACATTTGATAACATTTCTAAAAACCTATTTTCGCTTTGTCATTATGTGGCATTGTGTGTAGATTGACGAGAGAAAAAGGTATACGGCTGTAACGTAACAAAAGTCCAGGTGTCTTAATACTTTCCGAAGGCACTGTATGTGAGTTGGTAATGTGTTTGGAAGTAATCTCGTGTTGATAATGAGTGGGAGTGGTCGCTGCAGGAGGGGTGTGAGGAGAAGGGGTGACCTGGGAGAGGGGGGTGTATTAAGAGATGCCCCTCGGGAGGAAGTCGGCTTTAAGTAAACATGTTCAACAATTAGAATGTCTTAAAATAGAACGTCCTAAAATTACAATAGATGGAGAATCAGATCTCAACGGTCTCTTAAATTAAATAGCCTGCCACACTTCTGACAGGAGATTCCACACACTCAGCATCCGTAGCTTGTGAGGACACGCAGTGTTCAGCCTCATCATCAAAGTGCTTCTCTTTCTCTAGCGTTAATTGATGGCCTCGAGTAACTTCTACTAACGAGGAAAACCCGAAACTTTTTCTAATTTAACTCCAGTTAATTGGAAGCCCGCGGAGAAATCAGCTCCGGCCTGGAGAGCTCTTGGTGGGCGCAGCTGAGCCGGTAGTCACCACGCGCCTAACAGGAGACATGCACCAGGCTATACCGGTATTTCGGGTTTGCCTGCTCCGGGTTTCTAGAGAAGGTTATACAGTGACAATGCACGTTTGTCCTGAGGCAGAACCCCACGGCACTATTCTAAGAAGGGAACATTTGAAATGAAACATGTAGTTAATGTATATTTATTGATGACGAGTGTCCCTTCCAGTCACCGTTTTGGGATAGTTTTATCTTTACCATAATTCATGGCAATATGATCCGATATGAGGAAAGGAATCGGTAGTGAATAATTCCGCAATGGACAGGAATGACGCTGTGCACAGTGTTAGATCTTTGTTGAGTTTTGCCTGGGTTTAGATCCCCAGAGCGCGAATCAAGTGAGTGAGTATACTTTTTTTCTCCCAGATCCTGCGCTGTGTGTTCCTCTCCTCGTGTATTTTATCGAGGACTCAGCACAACACATTGTGAATCAAATGGAAATGACTTCTGGCGATGTCTTATATTTCTGAGCTGTATTTCTGGATTCCACAGTCAATTGATTATGTACAAATGGGGGTATGGTTCGTTGTTAAAAATAGCCTGACACTTAAGATGAGGAAGCGAGATGAACAGGTTGCTGCTTACTGAAACTTACTGGGAGCAAATGCGAAAATAGCCTATGGTTCACCCGCATCCAACCTCTTTTGGATCGGTTCATTTCTCTTTAAATCTTCCAGGAAGATTTGGACAGAAGAGCAAATACCGCATCAAGCATTTACAGATTCACATCAAAAATAATCGAACTTTATTTTTGCCATATGTTTTAAATTGAATTCGTAAAAAAAACGTTGACTTTTCGATAAGAAGACAACAGAGGAATCTAGCAGCTGCTTGTTGATGGCACTACGCGCTTGGAGGACTTGGTTTGGGCAGGTTTTGCGCAGAGTGTCTAGGCTGCAGGGCTCGTGGTCCCGGCGATCGAGCAGTCTTCTGTGTCTCTCTGCGAACCCGGAGCAGGATTTTAGGACCTGTTACAGGGATCACACACATAGCAGTCTCCACTACTGCTCTTCTGTCCACCGCACCCACAGTCACCAACACGCGCCAGTCTGTCCCTCCTCTTTCAGCCGCTGCCAACGCTTTCCCGATTGCTGCGCAGCCTTCCCGGGGGATCGGAGGGGACATGAGCCCCTCACTCGCCGGTTCCTGGTGGTCATGAAGCGGCAGAACGTGCGGACCTTGTCCCTGATCATCTGCACGTTCACGTACCTGCTGGTCGGGGCCGCAGTGTTCGATGCCCTGGAGTCAGACTTCGAGATGCGGGAGAAAGAACAGCTGGAGGCAGAGGAGAAGCGTCTCCAAGGGAAATACAACATTAGCGAGGACGACTACCGCAAACTGGAGACCATCATTATGGAGGCCGAGCCCCACAGGGCCGGAGTTCAGTGGAAATTTGCGGGATCTTTTTACTTTGCCATCACAGTCATCACCACCATAGGTGAGTCTGCAGTCTATAGTCCATGGAAATTTAATTGCGTACCAGCATTACGCACAGCCACTATGTCAATATAATGTCATTCATGCGGAGATTTAAAGTGTAGATTACAGCCTAATCACAGTCATGGGCCGTGGATGTTAGGTGGTTAGTAGGCTACAATTTAAATAGTTACTATATCACTTACAACACTATATAGCACAACGAATTAAAGTCAACACAGCATTATGCAGAGATGTGTTTCACTAAACTTAGTCCAGCAACAGGTAGTCTATACCCACTACCCGGTATTAACCCTTAAAACCTGTCCCTTATGCAACATCAATTGTTTTAGAAAAGTAGGTAAAATGTGGTTTTCGCTAAATAACTCCGGTATGTTAACAGGCGAAACCAAATGATGACGCAATAACAGTAAAATGCCACCTGTGTACAATGTTTCTGCACATCAACTTTATAGATTTGGGGGGAAAAAAGGCATCACTGCAATCAGTAGCAACAACATAATGTGTCTGTCTATCTAGATAAACTGCCAATTTCCATTATAGTTTTCAGCAGCTCATCAATTTAATGAGAAAAGATCAATAGCCTACACGAAAAGCAGTCCTCTAGGCTACTATGTATGCAACCATTCCCTCGAGTACCACAATGCACCATCAAAGTAGGAGTGGCCTACCACGCCACTGAGATAGGCTTGACCACATTTTTGGAAACCAAATAATCATAAGCCTACATGTACAATGATTTCAACTGCACGACTGTTGCTGCATCTGCATTGGTTACCCCTGTAGACAACATGTTTTAATCCATGATTTAATGGCAGACCATGAAAGTGGTAGGTTACAAAAGGCTGTGATTGATAACATGTCAACACTATCTAAAAAACTGTGGAGGCATCAATATGTTTACATTCACACTAAACTCTCGACATTAAAGTGATTATGGCAGAAGGCCGAATATTGCATTAGGCATGTGCTGTGTGTAAACACCTTACTCTGCTTATCTTAATCAGTGTAAGGTCATAATCGAAGTAAGCATACACCGATTAAAACACCTGGTTTTCTGAGCAATCTTTCCAATTATTATGATATGTAAACAGGTTAATCGAGGTCCCAGCGGTCAATTTGATCTGCGCATGTGCAAGCACCATTAAGTGAGTTAAATGAGTTCGGAAAAGTATTCATCTTATAAGTAGTTTTCACATACAAACATTATATGTCTGAACTCAGAATCAAATAGTCTTTGCAAAAATAACATGGTCACTGTGGTAGAACGTTTGTATTGTTTGGCGATGTTCTGCAATTATCACATGTCTCATCAGTAGCCTGCTTTCAGATGTGTCCATGTAAACAGGATTATTGGGGAAATCATTCTTTTTGCAAAGTGTGTAAACGTTTTAAACAAAATATTATATTAACCTGACAGGCAATAATAATGGCATTATTGTGTGCATTGACGGGGAAGTAGCGGTGCTGAGGGTGCTGCAGCACTCCTTGAAAAAAAAATAATACAAATTATCTTACTTAAAAAATAATAAAACAGTTATTTCACAAAAGTAGTGCGCTGGGCCTATACTAGTCCACCCCCCCCTCCCCCCCAAAAAAACCCATCTTCCTATGATTGTGTGCATGTAACCTTAACTGAAGTGCGTTCCATCAGCTGTTGCTGCAGCTTGAACATGAGCTGCGCTGCACATGGTGCTGAAAGGACAGCTCCTCTAGCTCCTGTGAGCTGCGCTGCACCTGGTGCTGAAAGGACAGCTCCACTAGCTCCTGTGAGCTGCGCTGCACCTGGTGCTGAAAGGACAGCTCCTCTAGCTCCTGTGAGCTGCGCTGCCAACAACCACATCATGAGGGATGATCTGCAGCTGGCCATACACCAGCTGGCCATACATATTATTCCAAGCAGGCCGAATAAAACGCCCATAACCGTTTCTCGGCCAAACGATCAGATCCTTGTCCTCCAACGAATTGTATCCTGAGGTATATCCACTTTGATAGAAGAAAACATACAAAAACAGATGTTAAGTATATATGCTATAAGATATACGTGTAGAAAATACCAACGGAGTCAACAGGCGTACTGTAGGCTATAGGCCTACAACTTTAGCACATATTCAGAGTAGCCTGGTGCCTTTAATGTTGTCCTTTGCATGGCCTTTATTTATCTTAGGTCCTCAATGAACATGCTAGTTTCTTGATTGAAGTGGTATTGCCAACATTACAGTGAAAGGTCTAGCTGGATTTGATCTCCGCCATAATATGGAAATATCTTTAAGCAAACAATCGTTTTTAAGGTGAATCAGCATTTCTATAAAACAAGACAAAATCACAATGGTCGTTGTGAAGGACCAGAAAAATACAGGCAGTAGATTAGAGAGCATTGTTTCTACACAGAGAGGAGGCACACAGCATTGTTTCTACACAGAGAGGAGGCACACAGCATTGTTTCTACACAGAGAGGAGGCATACACAGCATTGTTTCTACACAGAGAGGAGGCACATAGCGTTGTTTCTACACAGAGAGGAGGCACACAGCATTGTTTCTACACAGAGAGGAGGCACACAGCGTTGTTTCTACACAGAGGAGGCACACAGCATTGTTTCTACACAGAGAGGAGGCACACAGCATTGTTTCTACACAGAGAGGAGGCACACAGCATTGTTTCTACACAGAGAGGAGGCACACAGCATTGTTTCTACACAGAGAGGAGGCACACAGCATTGTTTCTACACAGAGAGGAGGCACACAGTGTTGTTTCTACACAGAGAGGAGGCATACAGCATTGTTTCTACACAGAGAGGAGGCACACAGCGTTGTTTCTACACAGAGAGGAGGCACACAGTGTTGTTTCTACACAGAGAGGAGGCACACAGCATTGTTTCTACACAGAGAGGAGGCACACAGCATTGTTTCTACACAGAGAGGAGGCACACAGCATTGTTTCTACACATAGAGTAGGCACACAGCGTTACACGCAATGTTTCTGTACTAAAGGTTCACATTTAGTACACTGGTAGGCCTACATGACTTCATGGACGTACAGAGACATTTATGTTAGAATATTTAATAACATATTTAACCTGTCAATCAGACCTGGGTAACATAGGGACCCGTAACACGAAGACATGAACCCTTTTTAGGCCTACATTACTCGAAAATTAAGAGGGAATGTTTTATTATTTGTTTTTGAAATACGTTGCTGTCTGATGTAAACCTTGCAAATACATTTTCTAAAAACATTTATTGAAAGGAGTAACTCCCCTCAATGTACTCGGAACATTTCACGACTCTAGGACCAAGAACATCTTTTCAAAATAGCATCTGAAGTTTCATAATTGTATTTTCGTTCATGGGGAAATATATACATTGTTTTCCAATTCCTGAAACGTTTCTGTTTTGGAGATAACAACCAATATTCATTTCCCCCAAACAACTTCTGATTAAACTGCATCAAAGACCAGAGTGGGTGGGCTTTAGACCTACATTAAGGAAAGGGGCATTTAACCCATCCTCTCTGAAGCAGAGAGGTGGGGGGGGCACCTTCTACATTATGGACACCATCTATACATGATATTATTCAACACGGGCACATAACGGTGCAAAGGAAACTAAGGCACTAGGCATGTCTTCAGATGTGCCTAGCAACACTTAAATGACTACTGGAGAGTGAACATGACCATAGTATGCTTCCATTGTATTGTGTATGTTACAGCAGCTAACAACACTAAAAGAGCATGCATTTGAATGTGCTTTTAGAGTTGTAGCTACATGTATGATGGACTGTTCAGGTCTATTGGTTTATTTGTCCATTTGAATGTGAAACGATCCCTTTAGAGTTTGGCCATATTTCCGTTGTTTGTTTGTCAGGTTATATAATTTAGGATACATGTTCAAAATCACAATTGAATTACAGCCTACAGTAGTGGATTTAATACGACTGTTTTCAGCAGTGACATATTGACACTGTGCTTTCCCATGAGCTATAAGTGCTGTAGCCCTGAAAGAACAGCTCCTGGCATTATCACCTGGTTAACATGGTTTATGTTTGGCTGTAGATTGTCTCTGCTTGAGTTATAATGAGTTTACCTGCCCTGGCTCATATGTGCTTTCCTGGTTTCAACAGATGGTGAAGGGGTTAGTTAGGTGCCTGTTATGTTTGAATAATGCAGACATGTTTAAACATACATTCTCCCATGAATCAGATATTATTCCAATCTTGCTATAACCTACACTGTATAACCATCATATCAAATTGTATTTTTCATATATATTGTAAACAACAGGTGTAGATAAACATTGGAATGTTTAATTACGGGCCCTTCCCAGCAATGGAGACGGAAAAAGAAATAGAAATAATAGAAAAATAGATAGATATGAACACAAGGAATAAATACACAATGAGTAACCATTGGCTATATTCACGGGGTACCAGTACCGAGTCCATGTGCAGGGGTGCAAGGTGATTGAGGTAGATATGTACATATAGGTAGGGATAAAGTGACTATGCAACAGGATAGATAATAAACAGTAACAGCAGCGGATGTGATGAGTCAAAAGAGTGCAAAACGGGTCAGTGTAGATATTGGTGAACTATTTAACTACCTATTTAGCAGTCTTATGGCTTGGGGGTAGAAGCTGTTCAGGCTCCTGTCTGTTCCAGATTTGGTGCATGGGTACCGCTTGCTGTGTGGTAGCAGAGAGTTGGATGGCTGGAGTTGTATAACATGTGGGTCCTGGGTGTCAGGGAGCTCGGCCCAAGTGATGTATTGGGCCGTACGCACTACCCTCTGTAGCACCTTGGTGTCGGATGCCGAGCATTTGCCATACCATATGTTGATGCAGTCAGTCGTGATGCTCTCAATGGTGCAGCTATATAATTTTTTTTTAATCATGTGCGGACCATGATAATTCCTTAATGATGTGGACACATGAAACATGTGACACATTTATAACCTAAACGTCAGTGTTTAAATTTAATTTGCTCTCATCTTAACACAGGAATTTACAATGCGAGATGAAATATGACAGTCAACCTTTTCCAGTCAACTTCCAACCAGGAGAACCCCTAAATCTCCAAAGTGTTCAGATTTTAAACACTAGTGTGTACTTTCCCATAGTCCTGTTTAGAGTGCATTTGGTCATTATAAATAGATGCCTTTTATTCAGATCAGAGTGTCACATTTCAGCGCAACTGATCAGGACATTTGATTCAAGAAATCTTTCAATCGCATGGTATTGTTGTTACTCGACTGTGCTGACTTCAAAGATGTGGGAGAGGGCCATTATCATATTTCCCAGCATGCTTTGTTGCAGATTGATATTTAGAATAGTTCATTTTAATACTGTATCTGTGTCCTCGTGCACATTGATTGATTCATTGATCGTATACTATACAAAGATGTATAGTAAAGTTTAAAGTCATACTCAGCCCATGGCTATGTATGGCTGTAGAGTGTATTGATGACTTGAGTCATAATGAGTCCACCTGACCTGGCTCATACTCAGCCCATGGCTATGTAGAGTGTATAAATTTTTCTAAACTAATCAAAATCTTTTATTTTATTTTTACCCCGTTTTCTCCCCAATTTCATGGTATCCAATTGCTACTATCTTGTCTCATCGCTACAACTCCCATACGGGCTCAGGGGAGATGAAGGTTTAAAGTCATGCGTCCTCCGATACACAACCCAACCAAGCCGCACCGCTTCTTAACACAGCGCGCATCCAACCCGGAAGCCAGCCGCACCAATGTGTCAGAGGAAACACTGTGCACCTGGCAACCTTGGTTAGCGTGCACTGAGCCCGGCCCACCACAGGAGTCGCTGGTGTGCGATGAGACAAGGATATCCCTACCGGCCAAACCCTCCCTAACCCGGACGACGCGAGGACAATTTTACGTCGCCCCACGGACCTCCCGGTCGCGGCTGGTTACGACAGAGCCTGGGCTCGAACCCAGAGTCTCTGGTGGCACAGCTGGCGCTGCAGTACAGCACCCTTAACCACTGCACCACCCGCGAGGCCTCACCAATAAAATCTTTAAGGTGTTGGACATATTGTATGTGTTACTGAGATAGTTGTTCCAGTTTAGATGGTTTAGGTAGTCTTGTTTATTAAGTCCTTCACCATAGCAGTCACTCTGAGTGCAAGTTGTGTGTTATAACATATTCAAATTGTTGGATATCCTCTCTCTAATCACTTCACAAACCAGCATATTGTGACTTGCAGGTCTGATGTGGCCCATGAGCCAGGATTTGTAGACCATAATGTCGAGGATAACTAGGCCATAACTAAAGGCCTCATTAAATATATAATATGTGGTCATTAAAGGGTTTATTTTTAATTGAAATACATTGAATTAGGCAGTCACTTGAAGAAGGCTTCAGAAATATAAGTTATTGAACGCAACAATCATGTCTGTGTCACTAATAAACACAGTCATGGGTGGGTCTCGCACATCTCACACATTCCACACAAAAGACATGCTGGGAAATATGTAAATACTGCTTTACACCCTGTTAAAACAACACAGTGTTAAGTGTTGTATAAAGGTGTGCATGTGTTTAAACAGTGTTACAACGAATAAACATGTTCTGGTGTTTACAATCGAAACACTGTGACGCGTTTTCGTTGACATTCTAAATGTGCGTTTAAAAAGTGTATCTAGATAGGTCGGTATGGAAACGAATGATATACAATTGCTTTTACATGGTACTTACACTGTAAGAGATGCGTTCCATACAGAAAGAGTTTATATGGATGTAAGCGACAATGTAGCCGTCCGTTACGTCACGTTAAAGGTCCAGTGAAACCTGTTCAACACAGCCTGCTTTACAGAGGCTACAGCAGCTCCACTTACCAATGCATTATAAAGTATGTCATAACCCCATGAGCCTTTCAGAAAGTACCGTATGTTTTCCTACAATCCAGAAGAAGTAGAAAATATTCCTGGGGATGCATTCCACCTTGTGGAGGCGTGGAGAATGAAGGTGACATAGCCTACAAACACTCACATGCGCACAAGCAAGGCATGCAATTACATAGGCCTAGGTCATGATAATGATTGTCCATAGATAACGGTTTTAGTCATTTTAAAGCATGTTGAGTTTGTTTATTTTGTTTCTACTCTAACCACCCTCGGGCCTGATTGGAACCCCTCATGGGCTGGATCCGGCCCGCAGGCTGTTTGTTTGACACCCCTGCCTTAGGTGCAGACTGAGACATCCCATAGGAAAGTAAATGATACGAGGAGGACTGTGCCTCATGAAAACAGAGGTCAACAGTATGAACACAACATCCTTTTATTTTGTAAAACTTTGTTTTGAACCGTCTTTAATGTAGTAAAGGACCCGGGCCAGTACAGTGAGATTACATGTACAGCCTATACATTTATTATTGTACTAAGTGTTTCATCAGTGGATCAGCCCATGGCTATGTATGGCTGTAGAGTGTATTGATGACTTGAGTTATAATGAGTCCATCTGACCTGGCTCATACTCAGCCCATGGCTATGTATGGCTGTAGAGTGTATTGATGACTTGAGTTATAATGAGTCCACCTGACCTGGCTCATACTCAGCCCATGGCTATGTATGGCTGTAGAGTGTATTGATGACTTGAGTTATAATGAGTCCACCTGACCTGGCTCATACTCAGCCCATGGCTATGTATGGCTGTAGAGTGTATTGATGACTTGAGTCATAATGAGTCCACCTGACCTGGCTCATACTCAGCCCATGGCTATGTATGGCTGTAGAGTGTATTGATGACTTGAGTCATAATGAGTCCACCTGACCTGGCTCATACTCAGCCCATGGCTATGTATGGCTGTAGAGTGTATTGATGACTTGAGTTATAATGAGTCCACCTGACCTGGCTCATACTCAGCCCATGGCTATGTATGGCTGTAGAGTGTATTGATGACTTGAGTCATAATGAGTCCACCTGACCTGGCTCATACTCAGCCCATGGCTATGTATGGCTGTAGAGTGTATTGATGACTTGAGTTATAATGAGTCCACCTGACCTGGCTCATACTCAGCCCATGGCTATGTATGGCTGTAGAGTGTATTGATGACTTGAGTCATAATGAGTCCACCTGACCTGGCTCATACTCAGCCCATGGCTATGTATGGCTGTAGAGTGTATTGATGACTTGAGTTATAATGAGTCCACCTGACCTGGCTCATACTCAGCCCATGGCTATGTATGGCTGTAGAGTGTATTGATGACTTGAGTCATAATGAGTCCACCTGACCTGGCTCATACTCAGCCCATGGCTATGTATGGCTGTAGAGTGTATTGATGACTTGAGTTATAATGAGTCCACCTGACCTGGCTCATACTCAGCCCATGGCTATGTATGACTGTAGAGTGTATTGATGACTTGAGTTATAATGAGTCCATCTGACCTGGCTCATACTCAGCCCATGGCTATGTATGGCTGTAGAGTGTATTGATGACTTGAGTCATAATGAGTCCACCTGACCTGGCTCATACTCAGCCCATGGCTATGTATGGCTGTAGAGTGTATTGATGACTTGAGTCATAATGAGTCCACCTGACCTGGCTCATACTCAGCCCATGGCTATGTATGGCTGTAGAGTGTATTGATGACTTGAGTCATAATGAGTCCATCTGACCTGGCTCATACTCAGCCCATGGCTATGTATGGCTGTAGAGTGTATTGATGACTTGAGTCATAATGAGTCCACCTGACCTGGCTCATACTCAGCCCATGGCTATGTATGGCTGTAGAGTGTATTGATGACTTGAGTCATAATGAGTCCACCTGACCTGGCTCATACTCAGCCCATGGCTATGTATGGCTGTAGAGTGTATTGATGACTTGAGTTATAATGAGTCCACCTGACCTGGCTCATACTCAGCCCATGGCTATGTATGGCTGTAGAGTGTATTGATGACTTGAGTTATAATGAGTCCATCTGACCTGGCTCATACTCAGCCCATGGCTATGTATGGCTGTAGAGTGTTTTGATGACTTGAGTCATAATGAGTCCACCTGACCTGGCTCATACTCAGCCCATGGCTATGTATGGCTGTAGAGTGTATTGATGACTTGAGTCATAATGAGTCCACCTGACCTGGCTCATACTCAGCCCATGGCTATGTATGGCTGTAGAGTGTATTGATGACTTGAGTCATAATGAGTCCATCTGACCTGGCTCATACTCAGCCCATGGCTATGTATGGCTGTAGAGTGTATTGATGACTTGAGTCATAATGAGTCCCGTCCACCTGACCTGGCTCATACTCAGCCCATGGCTATGTATGGCTGTAGAGTGTATTGATGACTTTAGTCATAATGAGTCCCGTCCACCTGACCTGGCTCATACTCAGCCCATGGCTCATGCTTTTCTGGTTTCAACAGATGGGGAAGGGGTTAGTTGCCTGTTATGTTTGAATAACACTGACATGTTACAAATATTATCCAATGAATACATCTTGCTATAGCCTATCTACATAATAGTTATGGAAATGCAATTATACAGAGGTTATTGCACTGTAAGAGACACGTTCCAAATTCAGATAAAGAAACAAACTATTTGTTTTTCCATCAACACATTCAGCAGTAGGATGAGTCACTTGACTTGACACTAACGGCTTGCCATGCGAGGGGTTAAAAAAACAACCTAAACACAAATGGTGAATGTTATGTACACAAGGCTGATAATGTTGGCTGTAGGTGTTAGTGCTGGCTGGATAGGCATCAGAAGGGCAGAATGAACCTCGGGAACCTCTCAGTGTGTGTGTGTGTGTGTGTGTGTGTGTGTGTGTGTGTGTGTGTGTGTGTGTGTGTGTGTGTGTGTGTGTGTGTGTGTGTGTGTGTGTGTGTGTGTGTGTGTGTGTGTGTGTGTGTGTGTGTGTGCATGCACAACATAGGTGAACAAAGAAAGTTGATACCCACAACTCTGGATACAGAACTGTCATATTGTCAAATTGATGTTGAGAAGTCATTCGAGAGAGAACAAGAAAGGCTTTACTGTAGGAATCTGGCTCTGCTCATTGTGTGTAATAAAAACAAATCAGAAACTGTAGAATTATTCTCTGAACTTGACAACTTTAACTACAGTTGATATTCAAACAAAGTCATCATCATCATCATCACCATGGCCACCAACACTGCTAACTGCTAGTAATCTATAAATAGCTTGTGATCGTCCAGATTTAGAAGCTGAGGTGAGATGAGCGCATATGAGAACAGCTGTAGCCGAGTTAGAACCCTGGTTGTTGCCGTGGAGACGCTGCGTGCCATGTCGTCGTGGTGATTCTGCTTCTGTTTGCAGGTCTAATTCACGTTTCCACTCTGTCCACATTGGCTTTGGGGTTGATTCCACTAATTCCTCTGACTAATTGCTCGGAAAGTGAAGACTTTTCTTGGCTCTGTACATCAGCGTGTGAAGAAAGACTGCATAGGCAAAGGGTGCTTTTGTAATGGATGTGGTTCCGATGGTGAACCTCACTCTTATGACTAGTTCACCAGAGACCTAAGGCCTTGCATTAGCTGCACAGAATACGTTTTAGTTTTACAGGCTAACACAGTCCTGTGGTGGGCAGAAAGTGGACCCAGACGTCTTGCAGAACTGGGGTCTGACTTCATGAGTCTGTCATGTACAGTCCAGGGAATGCAGTACAATGATGGAATTAAGCGCAGGTTACTAAAGAGGCTGTGATGTGAAACGTTATTACAGGCTTCATCCCAAATGACAGCCTATTCTCTAGTTACTGCGCTACGTCCACCAGGGCCCGAATGTATCCTGGGGTGGGAAAACACTTCTAGAGCTTTTCTCTGTTGTGATTTCGGGCCTGTGATTAAATCATGCCTTTGAATTGGTAATGGGGTACACTGGTGAAACGTGACATGGACACAGAGCATTAGTCACAAAGCACTATCTTCAAAAGGCACTAAATGCATTAGTCTAATAGGTCTTTTACATTTCTTTCCCACTAATTCAGAGCAAGAAACATGGCACTGCTCAATCAAAATTGAAAAAGCTGTTGATGTCTTACTGGATTACAGCTAAGTGTGAAAACGGTGTGTGTAGATTGACATCATTCAAGGCGACAATATCTTTAAAGCTCTGATGATGCTGTGTGAGATGAAAAGCTCCCATTGCCTTGTGTCTGTGTGTATGTGTGTGCGTCTGTGTGTGTGTGTGTGTGCGCGCGCGTGTGTGTGTGTGTGTGTGTGTGTGTGTGTGTGTGTGTGTGTGTGTGTGTGTGTGTGTACACCTGAGCGTAGGACAGGTGCACTGACATTCTTATTGCTCTCAGAACAATAGCTTTCATGGGAGCCAGGAATAAGCTCTTTGAAGCGCTGTGTTGCTGTTGTGTGTCACGACTAGTTAGATTCTCCAATACAAACACTGCCCACGTCTTTCTACCATAACAACAACTACTGGACCTAGAAAGGTCTGTTCTGTGTACAGTTGCTGCAATAGACATGGGTTAAGCACTGTCAACACTATCAGCACAGTCTGATTCACTGTCAATTAACTACACTCTTAGAAAAAAGGGTTCCAAAAAGGTGCTTTTGCTGTTCCCATAGGAGAAGACTTTTTGGTTCCAGGTAGAATGCTTTTTGGTTCCAAGTAGAACATGGAACCCACATTGTTCTACCTGGATCTGAAAGGGTTCTACCTGGAACCGAAAGGGGTTCACCTATGTGGACAGCTAAAGCACCCTTTTGGAACCCTTTTTTCTATTAGTGTAGTTGAATGACAGTGACTCAGACTGTGTTGATTTCCTTTAAAGGGTTCTCTTCTGGGGACAGATGAAGAACCCTTTAAGGTTCTAGATAGCACCTTTGTTTCTAAGAGCTATGTGGAGTTGACCTCAGCATAGCTGCGGGAAGTAGGGGTGCTGAGGGTGCTCCAGCAAAAGTAGTGCACTGGGCCTTTACTAGTCCTGTATTAGCGGACCGATATAGCTGTCTGTAGCACAGGGAAAATATAAATCATTACTTGTTTACCTTGGCCATATCTCTATAGACCCTATGCTGCTAATTTGTGCAGGAGAGAGGTGATGTGCCATATGTATGACTGATGGAGCTACACAGCACCAGCTGATTCTCTGGCTGCATCTGAAATGGCACCCTATTCCCTACATTGTATTGTGTAATACACCCTATTCCCTACATTGTATTGTGTAATACACCCTATTCCCTACATTGTATTGTGTAATACACCCTATTCCCTACATTGTATTGTGTAATACACCCTATTCCCTACATTGTATTGTGTAATACACCCTATTCCCTACATTGTATTGTGTAATACACCCTATTCCCTATCGGCCCTGGTTTAAAGTAGTGCACAATATAGGGAGCCGGGTGCCATTTCGGCCTCTATGTCTCATCTGTCTGCCAGTGTGATGGTAGCATCTAGTGTGGAGAATGATGACAGTGGACACTCACTTTTCTGTCTGCTGCCAGCGGGATTGACAGCTCTCGGTAGCCAAAGGCACTCCACAGCTGGACTCTGTCCCTCCTTCCCTACTTAGCTGTCATTTCCTACAGCCACATCAGCCGGACCATACCGTTGACAGTGATTGTTTTGGATGTGTGTGTGTACTTTGTGTGTACGGTGTGTGTGTTTGTGTGTATATGGAAGGGTGTGTGTGCCTCAGGGGCTGTCATCTCCAACCACTGTTGACAAAGATCGTTTGGTGAAGAGTTCTGTCAATGGGGTAGTGTGGTCTTGACAGTGATTGTTGTTTGGTACTGTGTGTGTGTGTGTGTGTGTGTGTGTGTGTGTGTGTGTGTGTGTGTGTGTGTGTGTGTGTGTGTGTGTGTGTGTGTGTGTGTGTGTGTGTGTGTGTGTGTGTGTGTGTGTGTGTGTGTGTGTGTGTGTGTGTGTGCGCGTGTTGTGTGTGTGCGCGTGTGTGTGTGTGGTTCTGCAAATGGGGTTTTGGCAGCACATTTTTGGTGGGGTGAGATGTGTGTTTGTGTGTGGTCTTGACAGCAATTGTTTGGAGATTTTGTTTAGACGATATTGGTTACTTTGAGGAGTAGAAAGCTCCCAGAGACTCCTGGGCCTGTATCCACAAAGCATCTCAGAAAAGGTCTCAGGAATCCTGTTAAAACCTGAGTGCACAAAACATTAGGAACACCTGCTCTTTCCATGACATAGACTGACCAGGTGAATCCAGGTGAAAGCTATCATCCCTTATTGTTGTCACTTGTTAAATCCACTTCAATCAGTGTAGATGAAGGGGAGGAGTCAGGTTAAAGAAGGATTTTTAACGTTTGAGACAATTGAGTCATAGATTGTTTATGTGTGACATTCAGAGGGTGAATGGGCAAGACAAAACATTGAAGTGCCTTTAAACGAGGTGTGGTAGTAGGTGCCAGGCACACTGGTTTGTGTCAAGAACTGCAAAGCTGCTGGGTTTACATTCTCAACAGTTTCCCATGTGTATCAAGAATGGTCCACCACCCAAAGGACATCCAGCCAACTTGAACACAACTGTGGGAAGCATTGGGCACTGTGGGCAACATGGGCCAGCATCCCTCTGGAACACTTTCGACACCTTGTAGAGTCGATGCCTCAATGAACTTAGGCTGTTCTGAGGGAAAAAGGGTGCAACTCACATCTTTGAGATGGCATTTCTGACCAAAAACACATTTTGCACATTTTTACGTTCAAACGGCTCTCCTGTGAAGTCGTGACTTGCGACATACGCTTAGTTTCCTGAAACGGGTCACAAGTAGAGTCCATGCCCCAACGAACTGAGTCTGTTTTGAGGGTTAAAGGGGGGGGGGGGGGGGGGGGTGAAACTCAATATTAGGAAGGTGTTCTTAATGTGTTGTCCATTCAGTATATCAACACATTCACCATTCCCGTTTAACAACTTTAAATCGCTCTGACACAGTTGGCATCAAATCACTCGCTGATAATGTTGCATAAAATGTTTGAAAGGTCTATCATCTTATCGACTACAGTCAATGTTATCATAGTCCCTAGATGTCTTTACTTCAG
Source organism: Oncorhynchus keta (assembly GCF_023373465.1). Taxonomy (NCBI): domain Eukaryota; kingdom Metazoa; phylum Chordata; class Actinopteri; order Salmoniformes; family Salmonidae; genus Oncorhynchus; species Oncorhynchus keta. The sequence continues at coordinate 30,510,442 of NC_068439.1, forward strand.
GCATTGTTTAAGGTGTTGTTGTCCTCCAAAGGGATAACTTGAAATAACACGATGTAGGTTAATTATATACTCCAAAGATAAAGATGTGATTATTTATCGGCCTATGTGGTTATAAGCATGATCATGTGGAGTGGGGCTCATGTGTAATCCTTTTCACATGAGGTCTAGATTATATATGGATTGATCATATAGACATTTCTAAAACATTCTTTCAACAACTCCAAAGAAATTGCATGTAGAGGGTGAACCACTGACTGCCTTCTCTATTATCAAGATACCTGCTGGTAACTCAGCTCATGAGGTGTCCTAAATATCTGTCGACTAGGTGGGACTCTTATGACTAAAGAGGCTTCATGCATAGCTTTTATTTTTTTACCTGTAAGAGTAGGAGTAAAATGTCTCTATTCTCAGCACTTAACACACATTTTCTAGTCTGAGATGCATTGTGGATATGTCCCCTGGTCTTAAGAGCCTTCAGTGTAATGTTCACATGGTGAGGATGCTCTTGAAACCCGCAGTGGGCTGCACAGTGTGTTGCGTGTTTCATCAAACTCATTTTTCATGTTCTATTCATTTAAGTATCACCCCCATTTTCAAAGAGCAGCTTGCATCGAACATCTATTACCAAAGGAGAGCTCCTCCTGTGTTTCACTTTGTGCTGAGTTTACAGCAGATATAGTTCTCTTCATCACTGTCTGCGAAATAGAGGTTGTGAAGAAAGTGTAGCAAAATGGCTACTGCCTGTGCAGACATTTTCTTCTGAAAACAGGAGGTATCTAGAGTACCTGTGTGGGGAGTTAGCTTTTAGGCTTTGTTCTATCCAATCCAACCAGTGACTTTGTTGCAACAAGCCCCAAAACACCTTGTCATTCTGCATACTGTGGTGTGATAGGGGTGATTGGGCTCTTATACAGCTTATTTTGCATTATATTTCTAATTTCTATAATATTTTGTAGCCTATATTGTTTAGGCTACAAAATAGTTAAATGGACAAAGTATGGATTTTTTTTTTTACATCTGTTCTTTGAGTACTAGAAGTACTTTTGCCAATTGAAATGGACATTTATCATTGCACATTTGTTAATATGTATATATTATTATTTATATTAGTATTTGTATTATTATACATTTTTATTGTTTCTTTTGTTTAATTACACTTTGCATATTTCTGGTCTGCTGTAATTCTTCGTCATTATGCATCATTAATTAATGTCAGATGAGTTCATTAGGTTCTCCAGCCCTAGTTTTAAACTGTGAAAGTCACACTATCATTTGATAACTTATTTCCTGGTTCGCATATTCATACAGTGCCTTGCAGAAATATTCAAACCCCTAAGATCTTTTCACATTATTGTGCTACAAAGTGGGATTCAAATGGATTTAATTATCATTTTTTTGTCAATAATCTACAAAGAACACTTTGTAATGTCAAAGTGAAAGATTTTTGTTGTTCTGTGTTGGATAAATCATAACTAGGCAAGCTTAAATTAGTTCAGGAGTAAATGACATAAGTTACATGGACTCACACTGTGTAATAGGCGTTGGCATGATTTCTTTATAACTAACCCTTCCCCTGTCCCCCATACATAAAACATCTGTTAAGGTCCCTCAGTCAAGAATTGAATTTCAAGCACAGATTCAACTACAAAGACCTGAGAGATTTTCAAACGTACACATCTAAAATACAGTCGTCCTTCTGAACTGAGCTGCGGGACAGGAATGAAGGAAAATGAAAGGGAAAGGGGGAGACCTAGTCAGTTGTCCAACTGAACGTATTCAACTGAAATGTGTCTCCCGCATTTAACCCAACCCCTCTGAATCAGAGAGGTGCGGGGGGGCTGCCATAACCGATATCCACGTCTTCGTGCCCGGGGAACAGTGGGAAACTGCTCAGGGATGTTACCATGAGGCCATTGGTGATTTTAAAACAGCTACAGATCTAGAGGATGGGTCAACAACATTGCATTGACTCCACAATAATGACCTAAATGACAGAGTGAAAAGAAGACTTGTCAAGGCCGTCACATGAAGTAGACCAAAGCGCAGCGTGGTTAGCGTACATATTCCTTTTATTTTGAATGACTCCGACAAAACCATACAATAACGGCCTTGAAGCTTAAGTGCTATGTGCCACAAACAAAGTTAACTTCCCACACTGAAAGGAGGGAAAGGGCTACCTAAGTATGGTTCCCAACGATAGACAGCTGTCCCTGATTGAGAACCATACCCGGCCAAAACATAAAAATAGAAAATGATAGAAAAGAAAAACATAGAATGCCCACCCCAAATCACACCCTGACCAAACCAAATAGAGACATAAAAAGGCTCTAAGGTCAGGGCGTGACAAGACCACAAATATACAGAATACAAATATTCCAAAACATGATTGTTGTATGCAACAAGACAATAAAGTAATATTGCAACAACAACAAAAAACACAGCAAAGGAATACACTTTTTTGCCTAAATGCAAAGCCTTATGTTTGAGGAGAATCTAACAACACACTGTAACGGTTTTCTGTATGTGAAGGAGAAGCGGACCAAAATGCTGCGTGGTGGTTATTCATGTTCTTTAATAAAGGAACTAGACATGAAATAACTAACAAAACAATAAATGTGGAAAACCAAAAACAGCCCTATCTGGTGCAAACACAGAGGCAGGAACAGAGGCAGGAACAAGGACAATCACCCACAAAACCCAACACCAAACAGGCTACCTAAATATGGTTCCCAATCAGAGACAATGACGAACACCTGCCTCTGATTGAGAACCATATCAGGCCAAACATAGAACTAGACAAACTAGACATGTAACATAGAATGCCCACTCAGCTCACACCCTGACCAACCAAAACATAGAAACATACAAAGCAAACTATGGTCAGGGTGTGACACACACTGAGTAATTGCCTCCTTATTTTCAAGCATGGTGGTGGCAGCATCATGTTTTGGGTATGCTTGACTTCTGAGTTTTTCAGAATAAAAATAAATGGGATGGAACTAAGCACAGGCAAAATCCTAGAGGAAAACGTTCAGTCTGCTTTACACCAGAGACTGGGAGAGGAATTCACCTTTCAGCAGGAGAATAACCTACAACACAAGGTCAAATGTACACTGAAGTTGGACAGGGTAGCCTAGTGGTTAGAGCGTTGGACTAGCAACCGAAAGGTTGCAAGTTCAAATCCCCGAGCTGACAAGGTACAAATCTGTCATTCTGCCCCTGAACAGGCAGTTAACCCACTGTTCCTAGGCCGTCATTGAAAATAAGAATTTGTTCTTAACTGACTTGCCTAGTAAAATAAAGGTCAAATTAAAAATAAAAAAAATACCAGGAAGACAGTTGCTGAGTGACCAAGTTACAGTTAACTTAAATCTGCTTGAAAATCTATGGCAAGAGCTTGAAAATAATAATGGGAAAATATTGCACAATCCACATGTGCAAAGCTCTTATTGACTTACCTAAGAAGACTCACAGCTGTAATAAATGCCATAAGTGTTTCTAACATGTATTGACTCAGGGAGCTGAATACTTACACAATTACTTTATTTTAGTCATTTAAAAAAAATGATTAATCTTTAAAAAAAAAATGTTTGAATTTTTCTTCCACTTTGACATTGCAGAGTATTCTGTGTAGATTGTTGACAAAAATGGCAATTAAATGAATTTTAATCCCACTTTGTAACACAATAAAATGTGAAGAAATGCAAGGGGTGTGAATACTTTTGCAAGGCACTGTATATCAAACGTTATGTTTTAAGGCATAATGCAATATTTAAAGTGCATAAATCAATATATTAAACATGACGACTTATTTTTTATGCATTATTAATATCAGTTCCCCTTTAACGCCAGTTATGCAACAGTTTTGAAATATTCCTGCTTATTTGAATGTATTTTTTATAAGTATGGTTGGATAAGAACAAGTCTATGTATTTAAGGGCATTTGATGTGTTATTTTAATATGAAGGTTTCAAGGCTAGGGTTGTTAGGGAATAAGATTTTTTCAATGTTGTTCCTACTTGTTGTTCATACATCTCAGTACTGGTCCAGATGCTTTAAAGTGTTGGTTTACGTGTCAGGAGATAACACCTAACACAAGCCAAAAGGTACACTTGTTTTCCCCAACACTTGAGTTCAAGTGTTTAATCACTGTCTTTAACCAGAGAGAAACCAGAGACAGCATGGGGTGATTGGATGGAGAGGAATCCTGCAATACTCTACCTTCTATTCATTATCAACATCATTACTGACCAAACATGTTCCCACAGAACTTTCTCTGAACTGGAATATTACAGATCTTTACATAGCAGTCTGATCTGGGGGTTGGGGTAGCCTGGCCCCTGGGTGTGGCTGCATTAAAAGCTGTGACATTTAGCCCATTAGGTCCAGTCCTGAGCCTCCAGTCCTCTCGTGCTCTGTGCCCCCGACCCACCTCAGCATTGCTCCTCTTCTGGTTCCGAGTAGGCTATTGAGCCATGAAGTTAATTCCCCTGGTCCACACTGACCACCCCACCTCATCGGGTGAGCCAGCAGCAGACCACAACAATGCCTAACAGCTAGGTCTCAGCTCACTACCTTCTGCTTCTCAAGCATTCCTCTCCTAAAATGTGTATGTGGTGTGTCATGGCCATGTTGTTTACCCAACATGTGTTGATGTTGTCACTACTTTTGCTCTGTATTGCCTCCTATATGGTTTATCTATGTGATAGGATCCATGCCTTATCTCTGGAGCGGCAGGTATCCTAGTGGTTAGGTGTGGGCCAGTAACCAAATGGTTGCCGGTTCAAATCCCCGAGCTGACTAGGTGAAAAATCTGTCAATGTGCCCTTGAGCAAGGCACTTAACCCTAATTGCTCCTGGGTTGCCATCAATAATGGCTGATTCCTGGCTCTGACCCTGCTTTCCAAGGGTGTCTCAGGGGAGTGGGATATGTAAAACAAAACAAATGCCCAATTCACATGTGTGAAATAGGACGAATGTAAGCACTCACTTAATGACCTTTTCTGTTCATTAAGAGGCAGTAGTTTGGTACAGCAGTTTGCCTTGTAAAAGCAGACTGGCCTACCACAACCACAGTAGACGTTCTCCCCAGAGACATGGTGGTGGGAACCGTGAAATCAGCTCTACCAGTCGCCACAGAAGGAACTGCTCTGGCGGTTTAAAGCATGCTGTGCTCTACAAGTGGTGTCTGTGATTCTAAACGGTGTGTCCCGAGAGGCTGGAAAACAATAGAGCCACAGTAGTAGAAGAGAGCACACGCACACACACACACACGGAAGGGCTGCAGTACAGTGGATTGTCAAGGCTTGTATAGCCTAATAATCCCCAGTGTTGATCAACACTGTGCTCACAGCTCCCCCTGCAGTTCACAGCAGGGAATGGCATTGCTTGTGTGTGTGAGTGTGAGTGTGGGTTTGTATGTCAATGTGCAAAAAGCTGAACTATAAATAGCCCTATGTGAACAGTGATAGTCACAACATCCAGAAGTGTGAGGTAACGGGCAGTAGCGTAGAATGTGAGCAGTAGCTTAGAATTAGACCGTGTGTGTGCAGCGTGAGCACGAATACCTACTATAAAAAGCGTCTGTATGCGAAAGATGTTCCCTGTTATACGTTCCAGCTTCTTGAAAAATGTACGACTTATTACTTACAATTAAGTTCAACCAAATTCTCAGCTTCTCTCTCAGGCTGATACAGACAGAATCATCCATGCTTTTATTGCAAACAGGCTTGACCACTGCAACGCTCTCCTGTCTGGTCGACCCCAGAAAGCCAACTGCAAAACATTCAGAATGCTGCAGCACCGGTACTGACCAAGACCAGACGCATTACACCAGGTTTTAAAGTCTCTGCCCGGGCTGCCTGTGAGTTTTAGATGACATTTTAAGATTCTTCTGTTGGTTTTTAAATCAGTCCACAATTATGCACCCCGATACATGTCAGACATGCTTTGAAGTGATGTACCCAGTAGGTCCATCAGGTCCTCTGGCCTTTTAACTATCCCAAAGCCCAGGACCAAGAGGCATGGAGAGGTAGCTTTAAGTTATTATGCCATCAGCCTTTGGAATAGCCTGCCAGGGAACCTGAGGGAGGGCCAAAACTGTGGACATGTTTATAAGTGGTCTTAAAACACACATTGTTAGCTCAGCTTTTCTTTGGGGTGCTTTTTAATCTTTCAATTCGTATTGTCATTATTTAGCTTTTTTATCCTCTGATGTTGTGTGAAGTAAATATCCGTATTTTACATTTACATTTCATTTACGTGTTTTCCTGTGAAGCGAATTATGTTGCATCCAGGTCTGAAATGTGCTATATAAATAAAGCTTGATTTGATATTCTGGCAAAATGTTCCAGCATGTGAATGCTTATGTACTGTGATTATCATTCATGCAGTTAGGAGAAATAGAGCCGTACTATGACCCTTTCCACTGCAGTTCCCTCCCTTCTGTGCAGATACTGTTCTGCAGTATCTGTCTGGTTTGCGGAGCTTCCTCCCAGCAGAACAGCCCTCCAACTGGAGAAGACAGGGGTAAGTCAGGGGCCAGGCAGAGACTAATGATCCGGGCCCCAAGAGTCAAAAGGGGGCCACAGACCACTTGAAAAAGCTGGTTTTCCACGACAGTTGGTCAAGGAGGGCCTGTTGGGTAAAGTGTGGAGATTTATCATACCAATACCTTTATAACACTACAACCTGTCAGCATCAGACTAGTTACCAACAGGAGATTTATCATACCAATACCTTTATAACACTACAACCTGTCAACATCAGACTAGTTACCAACAGGAGATTTATCATACCAATACCTTTATAACACTACAACCTGTCAACATCAGACTAGTTACCAACAGGAGATTTATCATACCAATACCTTTATAACACTATAACCTGTCAACATCAGACTAGTTACCAACAGGAGATTTATCATACCAATACCTTTATAACACTACAACCTGTCAACATCAGACTAGTTACCAACAGGAGATTTATCATACCAATACCTTTATAACACTACAACCTGTCAACATCAGACTAGTTACCAACAGGAGATTTATCATACCAATACCTTTATAACACTACAACCTGTCAACATCAGACTAGTTACCAACAGGAGATTTATCATACCAATACCTTTATAACACTACAACCTGTCAGCATCAGACTAGTTACCAACAGGAGATTTATCATACCAATACCTTTATAACACTACAACCTGTCAACATCAGACTAGTTACCAACAGGAGATTTATCATACCAATACCTTTATAACACTACAACCTGTCAACATCAGACTAGTTACCAACAGGAGATTTATCATACCAATACCTTTATAACACTACAACCTGTCAACATCAGACTAGTTACCAACAGGAGATTTATCATACCAATACCTTTATAACACTACAACCTGTCAACATCAGACTAGTTACCAACAGGAGATTTATCATACCAATACCTTTATAACACTACAACCTGTCAACATCAGACTAGTTACCAACAGGAGATTTATCATACCAATACCTTTATAACACTACAACCTGTCAACATCAGACTAGTTACCAACAGGAGATTTATCATACCAATACCTTTATAACACTACAACCTGTCAGCATCAGACTAGTTACCAACAGGAGATTTATCATACCAATACCTTTATAACACTACAACCTGTCAACATCAGACTAGTTACCAACAGGAGATTTATCATACCAATACCTTTATAACACTACAACCTGTCAACATCAGACTAGTTACCAACAGGAGATTTATCATACCAATACCTTTATAACACTACAACCTGTCAGCATCAGACTAGTTACCAACAGGAGATTTATCATACCAATACCTTTATAACACTACAACCTGTCAACATCAGACTAGTTACCAACAGGAGATTTATCATACCAATACCTTTATAACACTACAACCTGTCAACATCAGACTAGTTACCAACAGGAGATTTATCATACCAATACCTTTATAACACTACAACCTGTCAACATCAGACTAGTTACCAACAGGAGATTTATCATACCAATACCTTTATAACACTACAACCTGTCAACATCAGACTAGTTACCAACAGGAGATTTATCATACCAATACCTTTATAACACTACAACCTGTCAACATCAGACTAGTTACCAACAGGAGATTTATCATACCAATACCTTTATAACACTACAACCTGTCAACATCAGACTAGTTACCAACAGGAGATTTATCATACCAATACCTTTATAACACTACAACCTGTCAACATCAGACTAGTTACCAACAGGAGATTTATCATACCAATACCTTTATAACACTACAACCTGTCAGCATCAGACTAGTTACCAACAGGAGATTTATCATACCAATACCTTTATAACACTACAACCTGTCAACATCAGACTAGTTACCAACAGGAGATTTATCATACCAATACCTTTATAACACTACAACCTGTCAACATCAGACTAGTTACCAACAGGAGATTTATCATACCAATACCTTTATAACACTACAACCTGTCAACATCAGACTAGTTACCAACAGGAGATTTATCATACCAATACCTTTATAACACTACAACCTGTCAACATCAGACTAGTTACCAACAGGAGATTTATCATACCAATACCTTTATAACACTAACCTGTCAACATCAGACTAGTTACCAACAGGAGATTTATCATACCAATACCTTTATAACACTACAACCTGTCAACATCAGACTAGTTACCAACAGGAGATTTATCATACCAATACCTTTATAACACTACAACCTGTCAGCATCAGACTAGTTACCAACAGGAGATTTATCATACCAATACCTTTATAACACTACAACCTGTCAACATCAGACTAGTTACCAACAGGAGATTTATCATACCAATACCTTTATAACACTACAACCTGTCAACATCAGACTAGTTACCAACAGGAGATTTATCATACCAATACCTTTATAACACTACAACCTGTCAACATCAGACTAGTTACCAACAGGAGATTTATCATACCAATACCTTTATAACACTACAACCTGTCAACATCAGACTAGTTACCAACAGGAGATTTATCATACCAATACCTTTATAACACTACAACCTGTCAACATCAGACTAGTTACCAACAGGAGATTTATCATACCAATACCTTTATAACACTACAACCTGTCAACATCAGACTAGTTACCAACAGGAGATTTATCATACCAATACCTTTATAACACTACAACCTGTCAACATCAGACTAGTTACCAACAGGAGATTTATCATACCAATACCTTTATAACACTACAACCTGTCAACATCAGACTAGTTACCAACAGGAGATTTATCATACCAATACCTTTATAACACTACAACCTGTCAACATCAGACTAGTTACCAACAGGAGATTTATCATACCAATACCTTTATAACACTACAACCTGTCAACATCAGACTAGTTACCAACAGGAGATTTATCATACCAATACCTTTATAACACTACAACCTGTCAACATCAGACTAGTTACCAACAGGAGATTTATCATACCAATACCTTTATAACACTACAACCTGTCAACATCAGACTAGTTACCAACAGGAGATTTATCATACCAATACCTTTATAACACTACAACCTGTCAACATCAGACTAGTTACCAACAGGAGATTTATCATACCAATACCTTTATAACACTACAACCTGTCAACATCAGACTAGTTACCAACAGGAGATTTATCATACCAATACCTTTATAACACTACAACCTGTCAACATCAGACTAGTTACCAACAGGAGATTTATCATACCAATACCTTTATAACACTACAACCTGTCAACATCAGACTAGTTACCAACAGGAGATTTATCATACCAATACCTTTATAACACTACAACCTGTCAACATCAGACTAGTTACCAACAGGAGATTTATCATACCAATACCTTTATAACACTACAACCTGTCAACATCAGACTAGTTACCAACAGGAGATTTATCATACCAATACCTTTATAACACTACAACCTGTCAACATCAGACTAGTTACCAACAGGAGATTTATCATACCAATACCTTTATAACACTACAACCTGTCAACATCAGACTAGTTACCAACAGGAGATTTATCATACCAATACCTTTATAACACTACAACCTGTCAACATCAGACTAGTTACCAACAGGAGATTTATCATACCAATACCTTTATAACACTACAACCTGTCAACATCAGACTAGTTACCAACAGGAGATTTATCATACCAATACCTTTATAACACTACAACCTGTCAACATCAGACTAGTTACCAACAGGAGATTTATCATACCAATACCTTTATAACACTACAACCTGTCAACATCAGACTAGTTACCAACAGGAGATTTATCATACCAATACCTTTATAACACTACAACCTGTCAACATCAGACTAGTTACCAACAGGAGATTTATCATACCAATACCTTTATAACACTACAACCTGTCAACATCAGACTAGTTACCAACAGGAGATTTATCATACCAATACCTTTATAACACTACAACCTGTCAACATCAGACTAGTTACCAACAGGAGATTTATCATACCAATACCTTTATAACACTACAACCTGTCAACATCAGACTAGTTACCAACAGGAGATTTATCATACCAATACCTTTATAACACTACAACCTGTCAACATCAGACTAGTTACCAACAGGAGATTTATCATACCAATACCTTTATAACACTACAACCTGTCAACATCAGACTAGTTACCAACAGGAGATTTATCATACCAATACCTTTATAACACTACAACCTGTCAACATCAGACTAGTTACCAACAGGAGATTTATCATACCAATACCTTTATAACACTACAACCTGTCAACATCAGACTAGTTACCAACAGGAGATTTATCATACCAATACCTTTATAACACTACAACCTGTCAACATCAGACTAGTTACCAACAGGAGATTTATCATACCAATACCTTTATAACACTACAACCTGTCAACATCAGACTAGTTACCAACAGGAGATTTATCATACCAATACCTTTATAACACTACAACCTGTCAACATCAGACTAGTTACCAACAGGAGATTTATCATACCAATACCTTTATAACACTACAACCTGTCAACATCAGACTAGTTACCAACAGGAGATTTATCATACCAATACCTTTATAACACTACAACCTGTCAACATCAGACTAGTTACCAACAGGAGATTTATCATACCAATACCTTTATAACACTACAACCTGTCAACATCAGACTAGTTACCAACAGGAGATTTATCATACCAATACCTTTATAACACTACAACCTGTCAACATCAGACTAGTTACCAACAGGAGATTTATCATACCAATACCTTTATAACACTACAACCTGTCAACATCAGACTAGTTACCAACAGGAGATTTATCATACCAATACCTTTATAACACTACAACCTGTCAACATCAGACTAGTTACCAACAGGAGATTTATCATACCAATACCTTTATAACACTACAACCTGTCAACATCAGACTAGTTACCAACAGGAGATTTATCATACCAATACCTTTATAACACTACAACCTGTCAACATCAGACTAGTTACCAACAGGAGATTTATCATACCAATACCTTTATAACACTACAACCTGTCAACATCAGACTAGTTACCAACAGGAGATTTATCATACCAATACCTTTATAACACTACAACCTGTCAACATCAGACTAGTTACCAACAGGAGATTTATCATACCAATACCTTTATAACACTACAACCTGTCAACATCAGACTAGTTACCAACAGGAGATTTATCATACCAATACCTTTATAACACTACAACCTGTCAACATCAGACTAGTTACCAACAGGAGATTTATCATACCAATACCTTTATAACACTACAACCTGTCAACATCAGACTAGTTACCAACAGGAGATTTATCATACCAATACCTTTATAACACTACAACCTGTCAACATCAGACTAGTTACCAACAGGAGATTTATCATACCAATACCTTTATAACACTACAACCTGTCAACATCAGACTAGTTACCAACAGGATATTTATCATACCAATACCTTTATAACACTACAACCTGTCAACATCAGACTAGTTACCAACAGGAGATTTATCATACCAATACCTTTATAACACTACAACCTGTCAACATCAGACTAGTTACCAACAGGAGATTTATCATACCAATACCTTTATAACACTACAACCTGTCAACATCAGACTAGTTACCAACAGGAGATTTATCATACCAATACCTTTATAACACTACAACCTGTCAACATCAGACTAGTTACCAACAGGAGATTTATCATACCAATACCTTTATAACACTACAACCTGTCAACATCAGACTAGTTACCAACAGGAGATTTATCATACCAATACCTTTATAACACTACAACCTGTCAACATCAGACTAGTTACCAACAGGAGATTTATCATACCAATACCTTTATAACACTACAACCTGTCAACATCAGACTAGTTACCAACAGGAGATTTATCATACCAATACCTTTATAACACTACAACCTGTCAACATCAGACTAGTTACCAACAGGAGATTTATCATACCAATACCTTTATAACACTACAACCTGTCAACATCAGACTAGTTACCAACAGGAGATTTATCATACCAATACCTTTATAACACTACAACCTGTCAACATCAGACTAGTTACCAACAGGAGATTTATCATACCAATACCTTTATAACACTACAACCTGTCAACATCAGACTAGTTACCAACAGGAGATTTATCATACCAATACCTTTATAACACTACAACCTGTCAACATCAGACTAGTTACCAACAGGAGATTTATCATACCAATACCTTTATAACACTACAACCTGTCAACATCAGACTAGTTACCAACAGGAGATTTATCATACCAATACCTTTATAACACTACAACCTGTCAACATCAGACTAGTTACCAACAGGAGATTTATCATACCAATACCTTTATAACACTACAACCTGTCAATCATCAGACTAGTTACTGTCAACATCAGGAGATTTATCATACCAATACCTTTATAACACTACAACCTGTCAACATCAGACTAGTTACCAACAGGAGATTTATCATACCAATACCTTTATAACACTACAACCTGTTAACATCAGACTAGTTACCAACAGGAGATTTATCATACCAATACCTTTATAACACTACAACCTGACAACATCAGACTAGTTACCAACAGGATATTTATCATACCAATACCTTTATAACACTACAACCTGTCAACATCAGACTAGTTACCAACAGGAGATTTATCATACCAATACCTTTATAACACTACAACCTGTCAACATCAGACTAGTTACCAACAGGAGATTTATCATACCAATACCTTTATAACAACACAGGAGATTTACAACAATACCTTTATAACACTACAACCTGTCAACATCAGACTAGTTACCAACAGGAGATTTATCATACCAATACCTTTATAACACTACAACCTGTCAACATCAGACTAGTTACCAACAGGAGATTTATCATACCAATACCTTTATAACACTACAACCTGTCAACATCAGACTAGTTACCAACAGGAGATTTATCATACCAATACCTTTATAACACTACAACCTGTCAACATCAGACTAGTTACCAACAGGAGATTTATCATACCAATACCTTTATAACACTACAACCTGTCAACATCAGACTAGTTACCAACAGGAGATTTATCATACCAATACCTTTATAACACTACAACCTGTCAACATCAGACTAGTTACCAACAGGAGATTTATCATACCAATACCTTTATAACACTACAACCTGTCAACATCAGACTAGTTACCAACAGGAGATTTATCATACCAATACCTTTATAACACTACAACCTGTCAACATCAGACTAGTTACCAACAGGAGATTTATCATACCAATACCTTTATAACACTACAACCTGTCAGCATCAGACTAGTTACCAACAGGAGATTTATCATACCAATACCTTTATAACACTACAACCTGTCAACATCAGACTAGTTACCAACAGGAGATTTATCATACCAATACCTTTATAACACTACAACCTGTCAACATCAGACTAGTTACCAACAGGAGATTTATCATACCAATACCTTTATAACACTACAACCTGTCAGCATCAGACTAGTTACCAACAGGAGATTTATCATACCAATACCTTTATAACACTACAACCTGTCAACATCAGACTAGTTACCAACAGGAGATTTATCATACCAATACCTTTATAACACTACAACCTGTCAGCATCAGACTAGTTACCAACAGGAGATTTATCATACCAATACCTTTATAACACTACAACCTGTCAGCATCAGACTAGTTACCAACAGGAGATTTATCATACCAATACCTTTATAACACTACAACCTGTCAGCATCAGACTAGTTACCAACAGGAGATTTATCATACCAATACCTTTATAACACTACAACCTGTCAACATCAGACTAGTTACCAACAGGAGATTTATCATACCAATACCTTTATAACACTACAACCTGTCAACATCAGACTAGTTACCAACAGGAGATTTATCATACCAATACCTTTATAACACTACAACCTGTCAACATCAGACTAGTTACCAACAGGAGATTTATCATACCAATACCTTTATAACACTACAACCTGTCAACATCAGACTAGTTACCAACAGGAGATTTATCATACCAATACCTTTATAACACTACAACCTGTCAACATCAGACTAGTTACCAACAGGAGATTTATCATACCAATACCTTTATAACACTACAACCTGTCAACATCAGACTAGTTACCAACAGGAGATTTATCATACCAATACCTTTATAACACTACAACCTGTCAACATCAGACTAGTTACCAACAGGAGATTTATCATACCAATACCTTTCAGCATCAGACTAGTTACCAACAGGAGATTTATCATACCAATACCTTTATAACACTACAACCTGTCAGCATCAGACTAGTTACCAACAGGAGATTTATCATACCAATACCTTTATAACACTACAACCTGTCAACATCAGACTAGTTACCAACAGGAGATTTATCATACCAATACCTTTATAACACTACAACCTGTCAACATCAGACTAGTTACCAACAGGAGATTTATCATACCAATACCTTTATAACACTACAACCTGTCAACATCAGACTAGTTACCAACAGGAGATTTATCATACCAATACCTTTATAACACTACAACCTGTCAACATCAGACTAGTTACCAACAGGAGATTTATCATACCAATACCTTTATAACACTACAACCTGTCAGCATCAGACTAGTTACCAACAGGAGATTTATCATACCAATACCTTTATAACACTACAACCTGTCAACATCAGACTAGTTACCAACAGGAGATTTATCATACCAATACCTTTATAACACTACAACCTGTCAGCATCAGACTAGTTACCAACAGGAGATTTATCATACCAATACCTTTATAACACTACAACCTGTCAGCATCAGACTAGTTACCAACAGGAGATTTATCATACCAATACCTTTATAACACTACAACCTGTCAGCATCAGACTAGTTACCAACAGGAGATTTATCATACCAATACCTTTATAACACTACAACCTGTCAGCATCAGACTAGTTACCAACAGGAGATTTATCATACCAATACCTTTATAACACTACAACCTGTCAACATCAGACTAGTTACCAACAGGAGATTTATCATACCAATACCTTTATAACACTACAACCTGTCAGCATCAGACTAGTTACCAACAGGAGATTTATCATACCAATACCTTTATAACACTACAACCTGTCAACATCAGACTAGTTACCAACAGGAGATTTATCATACCAATACCTTTATAACACTACAACCTGTCAACATCAGACTAGTTACCAACAGGAGATTTATCATACCAATACCTTTATAACACTACAACCTGTCAACATCAGACTAGTTACCAACAGGAGATTTATCATACCAATACCTTTATAACACTACAACCTGTCAACATCAGACTAGTTACCAACAGGAGATTTATCATACCAATACCTTTATAACACTACAACCTGTCAACATCAGACTAGTTACCAACAGGAGATTTATCATACCAATACCTTTATAACACTACAACCTGTCAACATCAGACTAGTTACCAACAGGAGATTTATCATACCAATACCTTTATAACACTACAACCTGTCAACATCAGACTAGTTACCAACAGGAGATTTATCATACCAATACCTTTATAACACTACAACCTGTCAACATCAGACTAGTTACCAACAGGAGATTTATCATACCAATACCTTTATAACACTACAACCTGTCAACATCAGACTAGTTACCAACAGGAGATTTATCATACCAATACCTTTATAACACTACAACCTGTCAACATCAGACTAGTTACCAACAGGAGATTTATCATACCAATACCTTTATAACACTACAACCTGTCAACATCAGACTAGTTACCAACAGGAGATTTATCATACCAATACCTTTATAACACTACAACCTGTCAGCATCAGACTAGTTACCAACAGGAGATTTTATCAATACCAATACAACCTTTATAACACTACAACTACAACCTGTCAACATCAGACTAGTTACCAACAGGAGATTTATCATACCAATACCTTTATAACACTACAACCTGTCAGCATCAGACTAGTTACCAACAGGAGATTTATCATACCAATCAATACCTTTATAACACTACAACCTGTCAACATCAGACTAGCTACCAACAGGAGATATATCATACCAATACCTTTATAACACTACGACCTGTCAACATCAGACTAGTTACCAACAGGAGATTTATCATACCAATACCTTTATAACACTACAACCTGTCAACATCAGACTAGTTACCAACAGGAGATTTATCATACCAATACCTTTATAACACTACAACCTGTCAACATCAGACTAGTTACCAACAGGAGATTTATCATACCAATACCTTTATAACACTACAACCTGTCAACATCAGACTAGTTACCAACAGGAGATTTATCATACCAATACCTTTATAACACTATAACCTGTCAACATCAGACTAGTTACCAACAGGAGATTTATCATACCAATACCTTTATAACACTACAACCTGTCAACATCAGACTAGTTACCAACAGGAGATTTATCATACCAATACCTTTATAACACTACAACCTGTCAGCATCAGACTAGTTACCAACAGGAGATTTATCATACCAATACCTTTATAACACTACAACCTGTCAACATCAGACTAGTTACCAACAGGAGATTTATCATACCAATACCTTTATAACACTACAACCTGTCAACATCAGACTAGTTACCAACAGGAGATTTATCATACCAATACCTTTATAACACTACGACCTGTCAACATCAGACTAGTTACCAACAGGAGATTTATCATACCAATACCTTTATAACACTACGACCTGTCAACATCAGACTAGTTACCAACAGGAGATTTATCATACCAATACCTTTATAACACTACAACCTGTCAACATCAGACTAGTTACCAACAGGAGATTTATCATACCAATACCTTTATAACACTACAACCTGTCAGCATCAGACTAGTTACCAACAGGAGATTTATCATACCAATACCTTTATAACACTACAACCTGTCAACATCAGACTAGTTACCAACAGGAGATTTATCATACCAATACCTTTATAACACTACAACCTGTCAACATCAGACTAGTTACCAACAGGAGATTTATCATACCAATACCTTTATAACACTACAACCTGTCAACATCAGACTAGTTACCAACAGGAGATTTATCATACCAATACCTTTATAACACTACAACCTGTCAACATCAGACTAGTTACCAACAGGAGATTTATCATACCAATACCTTTATAACACTACAACCTGTCAACATCAGACTAGTTACCAACAGGAGATTTATCATACCAATACCTTTATAACACTACAACCTGTCAACATCAGACTAGTTACCAACAGGAGATTTATCATACCAATACCTTTATAACACTACAACCTGTCAACATCAGACTAGTTACCAACAGGAGATTTATCATACCAATACCTTTATAACACTACAACCTGTCAGCATCAGACTAGTTACCAACAGGAGATTTATCATACCAATCAATACCTTTATAACACTACAACCTGTCAACATCAGACTAGTTACCAACAGGAGATTTATCATACCAATACCTTTATAACACTACGACCTGTCAACATCAGACTAGTTACCAACAGGAGATTTATCATACCAATACCTTTATAACACTACGACCTGTCAACATCAGACTAGTTACCAACAGGAGATTTATCATACCAATACCTTTATAACACTACAACCTGTCAACATCAGACTAGTTACCAACAGGAGATTTATCATACCAATACCTTTATAACACTACAACCTGTCAACATCAGACTAGTTACCAACAGGAGATTTATCATACCAATACCTTTATAACACTACAACCTGTCAACATCAGACTAGTTACCAACAGGAGATTTATCATACCAATACCTTTATAACACTACAACCTGTCAGCATCAGACTAGTTACCAACAGGAGATTTATCATACCAATACCTTTATAACACTACAACCTGTCAACATCAGACTAGTTACCAACAGGAGATTTATCATACCAATACCTTTATAACACTACAACCTGTCAACATCAGACTAGTTACCAACAGGAGATTTATCATACCAATACCTTTATAACACTACAACCTGTCAACATCAGACTAGTTACCAACAGGAGATTTATCATACCAATACCTTTATAACACTACAACCTGTCAGCATCAGACTAGTTACCAACAGGAGATTTATCATACCAAGAGAGTACTTTGTGTAAATTAGGGGAGGCTGCTGAGGGGAGGACGGCTCATAATAATGGCTGGAACGGAGCAAATGGAATGTCATCAGACACATGGAAACCACAAGTTTGATGTATATGATACCATTCCACTGATTCCGCTCCAGCCATTACCACAAGCTCCTTCTCCCCAATTAAGGTGCCACCAACCTCCTGTTGCTTAGCAGCACTTAACAACCTTAGTGTGGTGCTGGGCACTGAGCATCAATAGACCTGTAGACCTTCCACAGTGACAACTGGGACTGGGAGGCAGGCTTGGTACAGAGATAGAGAGGGGGGAGAGAGAAAAGAGAGCACACACACACACACTCAGACACACACACACACACACACACACACACACACATACACACACACACACACACACACACACACACACACACACACACACACACACACACACACACACACACACACACACACACACACACACACACACACACACACACACACACACACACACACACACACACACACACACACACACACACACACACACACACACACAGGGAGAGCTCTGATAAATTGGTAATATTCCACAGAGCAGAGCTCTACTCATTCCCCTTGTCTCTGGCTCCATGTCTGTTAATCAGAGCTGAATATGGCACAGTAGGAAACATGGTGGCTCTATATGCAACCAATCAGCTGAGCAGCAGAGTAGAGGCACTAGGGAGTCAGAGGAGGGCACTATGTCACAGACTGGTCCACTACGTCATATACATTACTAACTCAGTGGAGGCTGGAAGGGATGAGGAAGTACACAATAATTCACAGTGTTCCAGTCTGGCCTGACACGTTTCTAGGAAAGGTGGTGTACAACCCTGGCTTCTGAGATCACTGTTTTCAATGACAGCATCAGTGAGTGTGTGTTTATGAGTGAGTGAGTGAGTGAGTGAGTGAGTGAGTGAGTGAGTGAGTGAGTGAGTGAGTGAGTGAGTGAGTGAGTGAGTGAGTGAGTGAGTGAGTGAGTGAGTGGGTGAGTAAGTGAGTGAGAGAGTGTGTGAGTGAGTGAAGGAGTGATGGAGTAAAGGAGAGAGTGAGTGAGTATGTGTTTGTGAGTGAGATAGTGAGTGAGTGAATGAGTGAGTGAGAGAGAGAAAGAGAGAGTGAGTGAGTGAGTGAGTGAGTGAGTGAGTGAGTGAGTGAGTGAGTGAGTGAGTGTGTGTGTGTGTGTGTGTGTGTGTGTGTGTGTGTGTGTGTGTGTGTGTGTGTGTGTGTGTGAATGAGAATGTGATAGACAGAGGAAGAGAGAGAGAGTATTCTCACTCAAATGCTTCTCATCGGATTCTGAAATCCATTATCGAATTCGCCTCAGAATAATACTGAAATCTATGATGTTATTTTGGCTCATTTAAAAAAAAAACTAATAACGTATTCGCCACTGTGTCTGCCACACTGCCACAAATTACTGACCTTCATATGATTGACATCCACATCAATACTCAACCTCTATAAAATCAATACTCAACCACACTGGTTAAATAGCATCAATACTTAACCACACTAACTCTGTTATTGCTGAACATTCTAATTGTCTGTGTAGCTGTTTCTGTAAATAGCTTCAGTATCGGTTTATGTGATAGTTTCTTATAATTTAGAGGCATTTTCACAGTTTTGTCCACTCACTCACCTTGAGAAGGGTAAGGGGGCGTTACCCTTGGCAGATGTAAGCAGTAATGGCAGTAGCTCCACCTTGGTCGTTGATCGGTAAACGTTGAAACAAGCACTACTGTTTGTAGAAGTGAATTACTGGTCCCCTTGCTAACTTTGAAGGTGTTGGGGTATATTTGCATGAAAAGACAACAATGATAATGCCTCATGAACAGAGCTCCAGTATATGCTGAATATACGTAAAACAGAGATATACACTACATCATTGCCCTGCTCCTTCCCCTGTCCTCCTTTATCCTAATACCTCTTCTCTTCAATATCTCTCTGTGAACGTTGTATTAGTGCTGAGTGGGCTTGCAAGTGTCCGAAGACGTTCAATAAATTCCATGGTTATCCCGGTTGGAAGATTCCCGCAATCAGGAGGGAATAAGCAGGAAATTCGGAATCCTCCAACCAGAATTTCTGGAAAACCAGGGAATTTATTGAAAGTTCCCGGAATTTGGCGATCCCAGTACCGAGTAGTGTGCTGAACCATCTGCGACACCTCCCACCCCAACGTGTTCGTTTGTCTGTTTCTTTAGTAACTCAGGGTGGCCCTTCTGGCATCAGTCTAGGAGCACCAGACACCCAGCAAGAGAAAGACAAACAAATCATGCCTCAGACCAAACACTTCAAAGCCTGATGCTCCCAGCATGTGTTCAGACGGTGGAAATGAGTAAAACATCGTTATAAGTCTTTCTTCCCTTTGTTGTTGTTAAAGGACGAATGAGTCACCTGTGCTTTAATGCTGTAATATAATAACCTACCCAACCCCTGTGTTTTCAATGAGACAATTGTGTGTGTGTGTGTGTGTGTGTGTGTGTGTGTGTGTGTGTGTGTGTGTGTGTGTGTGTGTGTGTGTGTGTGTGTGTGTGTGTGTGTGTGTGTGTGTGTGTGTGTGTGTGTGTGTGTGTGCGTGTGTGCGCGTGTGCGTGCGTGTGTGTGTGTGTGTGTGTGCCTCACAGGAGATGTAGGGCAGAAAGGTAGAGTGGGTGAGTGGGTGTAGACAAGAAGGTTATCTAATAAGATTTTATCAAATTTGATATTTGAACAGCCTGGTGTGTGTGTGAGTGTGTTTGTGTGCGCACTCGACTGTGTGTGTACGTCCCTTCATATTGGTTTGTGTTTGAGAGTGTGTGTGTGGGAAGTTTTCTGTAAACTGAGATGAAAGATATTGGTTTTGTACTTTCATCGTAGAGAAACTATATCTATTAAACAAATACTGCCAAGCATGGGCTTCATCCTTCACAAAGCATTAGTCTACTATAGACTACACATACTGAACTTTCCATATCAAGCAACAGCAATTGCAATGAGGGGCTATTGATACTATTTTGCCATTGGGATATTTCATGTCATTCAGTTCATCTCCATTAGCTTTCCTCTCTACCTCTCTCTCAGGTTCTCCAGAACTACAAACAAACAGAAATTAAAGTTTCCTATTGTGGATTTTAAGGATACTTCATTCTGGGCCGTTGTGTCAACGTAGAGCCAGCCAGAGTCATGGAGGGAGTGTTTGAGTGTCTTCTCTGCACATGCTGTTCTGGAGTGCAGACAGTTAACTCATAGTTAGTTAGCTCTTGTCAGTGTGGCGACTGGTGACAGGTCCTCAGAAAGAGATCCACAAGGTGTTCGGCAGGCTAACTGCTGCGCCACCTCCTATCCTGCAGTCGAACTCTCCTGTCCTGACCTTCATTATAATTCCATGGCTCACAGGCAATTAATGTCTCCAGGCCACTGGAATAATGTGAGGTGGATTAACCTCCCAGAACAGACAAGTTAAAATACATCAGTTTTATCAACTACTCAAGTAATTAACCCTTCTCGATAGTAGGCACTTTTATTCAAAGTGACTTACAGTCATGCGTGCATACATTACAAGACATTTGATATGGTTAGGAATGACATGGAGAGCAGGTTCACCAACGTCTCAGTATGAGAGGTGTTATGAGTAGCACTGTGCTGGGTTTTGTATTCTCTAGACCCACTTCAATTTGCATACCGCCCAAATAGGTCCACAGACAAGAGGACAAGAGGAATACTTATGTTCATTGCCTAACTCTCAGCCTTTAACACCATAGTACCCTCCAAGCTCATCATTAAACTCTGGGCCCTGGGTCTGAACCCCGCCCTGTGCAACCCCTCCTGTACTCCATGTTCACTCATGACTGCGTGGCCACGCACGCCTCCAACGTAATCATCATTTTTACAAACGACACATCAGTAGTAGGTCTGATTACCAACAATGGTGAGATAGCCTTCAGGGAGGAGGTGAGGGCCCTGTCGAAGTGGTGCAAGGAAAATAACCTCTCCCGCAACGTCATCAAAATGAAGGAGCTTATGGACAGGAGACAGCAGAGGGAACACGCCCCCATCCATATTGAAAGGCCCGCAGTGGAGAAGGTGAAAAGCTTCAAGTTCCTCGCCATACACATCACTGACAATCTGAAATGGTCCACCCACACAGACAGTGTGGTGAAGAAGGCACAAGAGTGCCTCTTCAACCTCAGGAGGCTGAAGAAATTTGGCTTGGCCCCTTAAGACCCAAACAGAATTTTACAGATGCACCATTGAGAGCATCCTGTCAGGCTGTATCACCGCCTGGTACAGCAACTGCACTGCCAGCAACCGCAGGGCTCTCCAGAGGGTCGTGCGGTCTGCCCGACGCATCACCGGGGGCACAGTGCCTGCACAGCAGGACACCTACCGCTCCCGATGTCACAGGAAGACCAAAAAGATAATCAAGGACGACAACCATCTGTGCCACAGCCTGTTCACCCCGCTACCATCCAGAAGGTGAGGTCAGTACAGTACAGTACAGTACAGTACAGTACAGTACAGTACAGTACAGTACAGTACAGTACAGTACAGTACAGTACAGTACAGAGACTGAAAAACAGCGTATATCTCAAGGCCATCAGACTGTTAAATAGCCATCACTAGCCGGCTACCACCCGGTTACTCAACCCTGCACCTTAGAGGCTGCTGCCCTATATACATCGACATGGAATCACTGGTCACTTTAATAATCGAACACAAGTCCCTGTAATGATGTTTACATACTGCTTTACTCATTTAATATATTCTAGTCGATGCCATCCTATTCAGCTGTTGGCGAATACTATTCTATACTACGTATTCTACAGATATACAAAATATTCTATCCACATACTATCCATAATGTCTATACCTTCCATCACATACAGTATAGATATACAGTACCAGTCAAAAGTTTGGACACACCTACTCATTCCAGGGTTTTTCTTTATTTGTACTATTTTTTTACATTGTAGAATAATAGTGAAGACATCAGAACTATGAAATAACACATATGGAAACTTGTGGTAACCAAAACAGTGTTAAACAAATCAAAGTATGTTTTAGATTTTAGATTCTTCAAAGTAGCCACCCTTCCTTTGATGACAGCTTTGCACACTCTTGGCATTCTCTCAACCAGCTTCACCTGGAATGATTTTCCAACAGCCTTGAAGGAGTTCACACATATGCTGAGCACTTGTTGGCTACTTTTCCTTCACTCTGCACTCCAACTCATCAGCAATTCATCACTCTCCTTCTTGGTCAAATAGCCCTTACACAGCCTGGAGGTGTGTTTTGGGTCATTGTCTTGTTGAAAAACAAATGATAGTCCCACAAAGTGCAAACCAGATGGGATGGAGTATCGCTGCAGAATGCTGTGGTAGCCATGCTGGTTAAGGGTGCCTCAAATTCTAAATAAATCACAGACGGTTTCACCAGCAAAGCACCGCCACACGTTTCTTCTTATTATTGGTGTCCTTTAGCAGTGGTTTCTTAGTGGTTGTTTCTTCTTTTCTTAGTAGTGGTTTCTTCATGATGGTCTGACTCACGCAGTCTCCTCTGAACAGTTGATGTTGAGAATTGTCTGGTACTTGAACTCTGTGAAGCATTTATTTGGGCTGCAATTTGAGGTGCAATTAACTCTAATGAACTTGTCCTCTGCAGCAGCGGTAACTCTGGGTCTTCTTTTCCTGTGGCGGTCCTCATGAGAGCCAGTTTCATCACAGCACTTGATGGTTTTTGCTACTGTGCTTTAAGAAACTTTCAAAGTTCTTGACATTTTCCAGATTGACTGACCTTCATGTCTTAAAGTAA
Source organism: Oncorhynchus keta (assembly GCF_023373465.1). Lineage (NCBI taxonomy): Eukaryota > Metazoa > Chordata > Actinopteri > Salmoniformes > Salmonidae > Oncorhynchus > Oncorhynchus keta. The sequence continues at coordinate 30,535,126 of NC_068439.1, forward strand.
TGCACCTGAAATCCATTCCAGGTGACTGCCAAGAGTGTGCAAAGCTGTCATCAAGGCAAGGGGTGGCTACTTTGAAGAATCTCAATTATACCATTTTTGGTTACGACACGATTCCATATGTGTTATTTCATAGTTCTGATGTCTTCACTATTATTATTATATTATTATTATTTAAAGAAAAGCTGAAATGAATAGGTGTGTCCAATCTTTTGACTGGTACTGTATATATTATGTTGACATTGTTCATCTTAATATTTATAGATTTCTTAATTCTGTTATTTTACATTTTGATCTGTGTGTATTGTTGTGAATTGTTTGACTGTTGGAGGTAGGAACACAAGCATTACGCTACACCTGCAATAACATCTGCTAAATATATGTATGCGGCCAATACCATTTGATCTGATTTGATTATCTTGCCTTGAAATATTTGAGCAAAGATGAGGAGATACAGGATTAGCACCATGATGTTTAAATTGGATAATCCTGCTGATATCAAAGAGGTATCACACGCTTTGACTTGACCAACATAGTGTGTATGGATTTGTATAGAAGTCTTGTAAGTGTCATGTTAAATTGCTAAATATAAAGGCTCAGGGGAGTATTCAGCAATTGTATAGTCAAGTGCATCACCATTACACATCTATAAACACATACAAACACCCACGTACTCAGGCACCCACCCACACCCACCCACACAGACACACATAGATACACAGGTCTCTGCTCAGCAGAATAAATGTGTTGGTTCCCTTGACAACAACTGCTAATGGAGTCGTTATAGCAGGACAAACAAATTAGTCCAGCAAGTCTCCAATCAGAGTCTAGCACTAATACAAAACACAAAGTATCCAATCAGAGTCTAGCACTAATACAAAACACAAAGTATCCAATCAGAGTCTAGCACTAATACAAAACACAAAGTATCCAATCACAGAGTCCAACACAGCAACACAAAACCAAGTATCCAACATCAAACAGGCACTTTAGCAGGCCAGCTCATAGAAGACAGTATATACTCTATGAACCAAGTCATTACTACAACAATTAGAAAACCATCCCTCTGGTCTGACAATCTTGCAAAATGAGACAATATTTTACTGTACGCTATATTTACAGATGCACTCGTTTATTAGGAAAGCATAACAGCATGGTTGTACATAACTGTTATTATATGTGCAGGCACAGAGGGAAGGAGCATATATTGGTCTTCTTTGTTCCTCTAGTCAGTAGCAGGACTTGATGTTTTACTGTTAAAGCTCAGAGTCTAATACCGAGAGAAATGCAGAAAAGCTACATGTCCAACCTCTCCCCTATTATGGTTGAATCTGTTCAAGGACATTGGTAACAGCAGTTCTCGGGTCAGTGGGTTTCTTAACGTCTTAATTAAAGATGCATACTGTACGTTAGAGAAGTGCATCCTGTCAGCCTACCAATGTGTCATGGCCCTTATCCTGTTCTCTTTGCGAGACTGAGTACAGATGACATGAGGTTTGATGTCAGATACTGGGTGGAACTGAGTGAGGGAGACAGAGGTACTTGTTTCTGAAGGAGCAAAGTGGACACACACACACACACACACACACACACACACACACACACACACACACACACACACACACACACACACACACACACACACACACACACACACACACACACACACACACACACACACACACACACACACACACACACACACACACAGTATCTGAAGCGGTAAAGATAATTGTATTAATATCTAATACGTGCCTATGTATTAAATACGATGGCTTTGTTGGTTAGGTTATGTAAGAGTACAGTATCAGACGCACTTGTTACTCAATAACCTAGTGGACGGTGTTGAGCCAATTTCAGCACAGTTATAAAGTAGTGCCACAAATCAAATGTGATTTATCCATTCATCGTCATGTCTGTCTGCCAATGTAATTCAGTACCACCTGATTACTCCCCAGGAATAATTTGAGAGATTAAAATCAATATTAATTAGGCTGTTGAATGTGCAAGAGGGAATGAAGACAGCTGCTTGCTGCTATTAGAAGGTGTACACGATGTAATAGCTGGAAAGACCCATCCAGAGATGTTTCACTTTTTTTTTAAACACTATAAATAGGCTATGAATAACATTATCTAGCTAGCTCCTGTCTTTATAGTTGCAATGAAATGTTATGAAGCAATTTTGTTAAGAATATCCTCACAATCCTCCTGGTAATGGCTAGGTTTCTGTACAGCACTTTGAGATATCAGCTGATGTACGAAGGGCTATATAAATACATTTGATTTGATTTGATTTAATGCCCAAACAACTTGTGTTGGTTTTGGCTCTCCGTTTGGTCTCAGAAAATCCATTTAATCACTTAGAAGATGTTGTCTCTCCCAACTTGATTGAAAGACAGAACACAGAGCTGATGAAGATGAGGGTGATAGAATCAATAACATCCATCTAAAGGTGATTAATTAACACTGGCAAGGGGAGCAGCACAGCAAGGGGGTGGAGTGTATACAGGGCATCGCTAGTAACATCTAATAGCTAGCTGCTGTAACAAAGGTGGTTCTCATGGACTTTTGAAGCTGGAGATGTCAAAGTAAATGCTGCTGGAACTGAGTAATATGGTCGTATCAGTGTTGTGATTGGGGCCCAAGTTGTATTTTTATGAATATCGCAATTCTCCTATCAGCATCAACACACTGTAACTGATCTGATCATCCTAGTTGGCAGGTGTTCAACAACACTTTCAGTCATCTCTCTGTCTGTGTTGAGAGACGCACAGAGCCGTGGAGGTTCACTGATGTGGTGCACAACGGAGCAAGATACATTCCTACTGACAATGTGAGATGTGCACCTTTCTGCGATCAGATGCAAGTGAGCCAACCAACTCTTTTGGTGGCTGCTTGGAGAACTTTGACATACACTTTTAAGAAAATTTGAGGAGGAATATGAGAATCAGTCTGATAGAATAACCGTGTTTCATTTGTTCAGACAGAACAGTGTACCAGGCTCTGGGTTAATAATGCAGTTCATTCATTTTATGAATACCGCATGTCTACCTTATCACTGAGAGGACTGGGGTAGGAACATGAATAAATAAAGATATTGATAAGGGCACAGTCATAGCTGCCGTTACACCATTTTTCAGCGTAACATTTTGGGATATCTACATAGTGCTAAACTTTCACCTCGTGGAACAACATACTTAATCATTTGTATATATCCCACAAGGCATTTCGTTGCAGAAGGGCTGGGTTCATGGAGCTTTAGTGCAGGAGTAGGCTTAACCTTGGTCCTGGAAACCGGACCTTCGTTTTTTTCTATGTGTACATTAATTGCAAATGATCATGTTTGGTTTCTCATGTTGGGGGAAGACAGTTCAAAGTGTTGTATCTGGTGAGATACAGGGCCTTCAGAAAGTATTCATACCCCTTGACGTATTCCACATTTTATTGTGTTACAGCCTGAATTCAAAATGGATTAGGATGTTTTTTCTCACCCATCTACACACAATACCCCAAAATGACAAAGTGAAAACATGTTTTTAGAAATGTTTGAAAATGTATTGAAAATGAAATACAGAAATGTCTTATTTACATACATATTCACACCCCTGAGTCAGAACATGTTAGAATCACCATTTGCAGCGATTAGAACTGTGAGTCTTTCTGGGTAAGTCTCTAAGAACTTTGTACAATATGTGCACGTTATTCTCTTTAAAATTATTTTTTTAAATGGTTGTTGATCATTGCTAGACAGCCATTTTCAAGTCTTGCCATGGACTTTCAAGACAATTTAAGTTAAAACTGTAACTTGGTCACTCCAGAACATTCAATGTCGTCTTGGTAAGCAACTCCAGTGTACATTTGACCTTGTGTTTTAGCTTGTTTTCCTGCTATAAGGTGAATTTGTCTCCCAGTGTCTGTTGGAAATCAGACTGAGGCAGGTTTTCCTTTTTGTCCTAAAAACCTCCCTATTCCTTGATGATGACAAGTATACCCATAACATGATGCAGCCACTACCAGGCTTAAAAATACGAGTGGTACTCAGTGATGTGTTGTGTTGGATTTGACCCAAACATAAAACTTTGTATTCAGGACATAAAGGGAATTTCTTTTTCACATTTGTTTCAGTTTTACTATGGTGCCTAATTGCAAACCAGAGGCATGTTTTGGAATATTTTCATTCTGTACAGGCTTCCTTCTAGTTCCTTTGTCATTTAGGTTAGTATTGTGGAGTAACTAAAATGTTGTTGATCCATCCTCAGTTGTCTCCTATCACAGCCATTAAACTCTGTAACTGTTTAAAGTCACCATTGGCCTGATGGTGAAATCCCAGAGCGATTTCCTTTCTCTCCAGCAAACCAAGTTAGGAAGGACACCTGCAAAATATCGAAAAACCTCCCTGGTCTTTGTGGTTGAATATTTATTGACGCAAGACATTTCAGCTTTTGATTAAAAAAAAAAAATGGTAAACATTTCTAAAAACATAATTCCACTTTGACAGTATTGTGTGTGGATCAGTGACACAAAATCTCAATTGAATCCATTTTAAATTCAGACTGTAACACAACAAAATGTGGAAAAGTCGAGGGGTGTGAATACTTTCTGAAGGCTCTGTATATTAGCGTAGATCTTTAAAACAGTTTTCCCTTCCATTTGCTTGTTAAATAAGTCTAAATGTAATGCAACACTGTGAACCGTTTGCCCTAATCTGCTACCTACTCAATCTAGTCCAGAGAAGCTGCAGGAGTAAAGCATATTGGGTCACGGGAGCACACTTTATATGCACATAAAATCCCATTCCCTGCTTGCTACAAATCAGATAGATCTTGTCCTGAGCCTATAAATATAATCATTCCTCACGTGCTTGAGTGGGTGGACGCCCATCAGGGAATGTATGAAATCAATCGTAAAGAAACACAAAGGCCAATAGACGAGTTCAGGTTACAACGGGTCTGTGAAAAATAGTAGGAGAGTAATGTATCTTGGTCAAAACAGTTGTTTCCATGGAAAAGACTGGTGGGTGTTATTTGGCAACAACTTCGGTTGTTGTGAGTTAGACCTAATATACTATGTCTGTTAGGGATACAGCAGAAATGGATTACGGAAAAGGAACATGTATTCTCAGCATTGCCTTTCATATTCATATTCAAAACCACTCATGTACTGTACTGTATAGTAAAGCATGTATAGCCTACCCTACATCTGTGTTAGATTTAATCGTATTCCATATCTGGACCATCAACAACACTATTATAATCTTTTTAGTTATGAGCACAGGTTGGGGTTGTGTGTGTGTGTGTGTGTGTGTGTGTGTGTGTGTGTGTGTGTGTGTGTGTGTGTGTGTGTGTGTGTGTGTGTGTGTGTGTGTGTGTGTGTGTGTGTGTGTGTGTGTGTGTGTGTGTGTGTCTTTGAGTCAGCAACTGCAGGCCTATAGATAAAGTTGAATTATCTTAAAAGCCTTATTGGCTCCTGTACGACTCCTTCCTCATCCAATAACTCCTACATTTCCCACACTTCCCTGTAGCTCACAGGACTGGGAGAGGAAAGTTCCCACTAATTGGACAACCTTATAATCATTGTGCCGTACTCAGATGAATGACTGGACCCATTTCTGTGCTGCCCTCTTATTCAATACCGGCCCTGTCTGTGGGGCTCAGCTCTTATTCAAAAGCCATCTTGGCAAAGGAACATCAAGATGCTTTGGGGATTTTTCGCTGGGTATTATCTGTAAACAAATCTAAAAGCCAACTGGGACAGTTGAGTTGATGATAAGTGGCTTGGGTGGGGCTGAGTTCTATTTTTAATTCAATCAATTGAGGAAATGAATGAGCAATTTGGCTTGCTGAATGAACTGAATTGAAAAGTGAATTGAGCCCAACCCTGGCAGTTATCCAGCCATCGCTGTAACATAATGGTCCCGGTTTCTGGTTTGTTGCCTCTCTTTCAGGTTATTGCCATACTACTGTACGATAGATGTTAGGTCCTGATCACTGTCTGTGTCTTCTCTCCCCTGTAGGGTATGACCATGCTGCTCTACCATGCTGCTGTACCATTACATTCTGGTAACTGTGGTCTGTTGTCTCCCTGCAGGTTATGGCCATGCAGCTCCCGGCACAGACGCGGGGAAGGCCTTCTGCATGTTCTATGCCGTCCTGGGGATACCCCTGACCCTGGTCATGTTCCAGAGCCTGGGCGAGAGGATGAACACCTTCGTCAAGTCCCTCCTGAAGCGCATCAAGAAGTGCTGTGGCATGCGCATCACCGACGTTTCCATGGAGAACATGGTGACGGTGGGGTTCTTCTCCTGCATCGGGACGCTGTGCATCGGGGCGGCCGCCTTCTCCCACTACGAGGACTGGAGCTTCTTCCAGAGCTACTACTACTGCTTCATCACACTGACTACCATCGGTTTCGGGGACTTTGTGGCCCTGCAGAAGAACCGGGCCCTGCAGCGGAGGCCCCTGTACGTGGCCTTCAGCTTCATGTACATCCTGGTGGGCCTGACTGTCATAGGAGCCTTCCTCAACCTGGTGGTGCTGAGGTTCCTGACCATGAACAGTGAAGACGAGAGGCGGGACGCAGAGGAGAGGGCCTCGCTGGCGGGGAACAGAAACAGTATGATCATCCACATTCAGGAGGAGACGCTGGGGAGAGGAGGAGGTGCAGGAAGGAGGCGCAGGGAGACGCAGGGCCAGTTCTGCGCCGAGGTCAACGATGTGCCATCTGTCTGCTCCTGCATGAACTACAACTCACATGAGTTTGGTAGCTGTGGGGGAGAGATGGGAGTAGGGGGAGGGATGGGGGGAGGAGGAGGAGGGATAGAATGTGCCTTTTCCCACCAGAACTCCTTTAGTTCCCAGTTGAACCCCCACCAGTACTTTCACTCGGTGTCGTACCGCATCGAGGAGATCTCTCCCAGCACCCTAAAGAACAGCTTCTTCCCCTCGCCCATTAGCTCAGTCTCCCCAGGCCTCCACAGCTTCACAGACAATCGGCGACTCATGAAGAGAAGGAAATCTATCTGAGCCTAGTGCATCATAGTGTTTTGAACTATATGTTGCATTTCAATGCTTTTGCCTAAATGGTAAAACGTTGAAATGGAACAGATCATCAGACTGGGTTGGCTCATCTACACAGACAACTCCTTGCTTTCCTTTTTTTTATATACAAGTACAATGCATCTCCAATGTTGCTCCTAACCAAATCTTATTTTAGAACTTTTGTTTTGTTTCTTTTGGTTGGTATAAAGATATAATATATTGAAGTGATTCACAGGGATTGATAGAAGAGGAAGGAGCTTCGGAAAGAAATGGAAAACCTTTTGGACATGAATTGTGTGTTTTTTTCTTGTGAGGGATTCAAGGCATGAAGCATGGGTACTTATTTCCCCAGGAAAATGGCCCATCTGAGAAATACAAATCAGAACCATCAGATGTTATCACAACTTTCCTTATTGCCAGCTCATTCAAATAGTATAGGATCTTGGTAACAATGTACCAAACGATGCACACTTAGCATTGTAATGGAGATATGGTATTTTTTTTAAAGTGAGTGTATGCCTGTTTCACCTTAACTTAAAATGATTGCAGTTAAGTGCTTTTGAAATGACTTAAAATGCATCAGGTATTATTTTCTATAAGCAATTCTATCTATCTAGGAAGAAAAGTAAAATGATTTATTTACAGAACATCATGCCAAAATATTGTTGCCAATCTTAGCATGTGCATTAGAAGTCATCAAATGAGTGTTTCATTTTTGTTTCTTTTTTTTTAAATAGCAGATTTTGTATTATCATGGTTTGTGTCTGTAGATGTTTTCTTTCTGGATTTCAGATTGTGTAAAATATGAGGATGGGAAAAGGAGTAACAAGAGTTTTAAGGCTTTCCAGTTTGAAAAAGTTGCTATGTGCATGTACTTTGTGAAACTGGTATGCATATAGATGTATGGGGGAAAATAATAATAACCTTGCAATTTGATTGAATTTTGATAGCAAATAATCATAATAATGATTTAAAAATATACTTAATTGATTTAGCCACTTAAAAGTAATGATGTATTGTGTAGGCTAAACAGCTTTTTGTTTTTCCATTTTTTTCCATTCTGAAAAATTGTACAATAACCTTTGGTCTCAGGTTTTGAATGGATAGCCTCTTTAGGTTCTGGTCCCCGAATCAAATCACAAAAGATATCCTGGAAATCCGAATGCACCTGCCAAACAAAACAATACATATCAATTTATTTTTTAAATAGTACAAATTTTCCAGGAAAAGGATATTGAGATGCATCATCTTACTAAGCGAAGCTTCCTGTACTATAGACCAGCGTGGGATCAGAGCGCGTGCACACACATACAGCTCTTCACTGTATCGAGCCATAGAGGAGCAGGCCAGGATACTGTACCACTGCTATTCTATAACAATGTTAATGTTGATGACAGGTGTAATCCAAGAGTCCAAACTTCAATTGTGTCACTAAGAATATATACACGCCTTCAGCCTACGAACACAATGACAGGCATTTGAGATGTATACAATGATGTTATCCTTGGGTTTAAATCAAAACATTGAAATTCAATGACAGTCAAATGGCAATCAATGGGTGAAAAATGACGAGATGAAGGAGCAATGCAATACTGGGCATTGATTCGTTAAGCACAAAATGTGCCAATTAAGTCGGCAACAGGGCAAAGGGATAAATGCCATGGATACCATTAGGTAGATTTCCATTGACACAGGTTAATTAAACAAAATAAATGTTGTAAAAAAAAACGTTGCAATGTGTAATGAAAACGGCAGATATTGGAGACATTTTTGTAAAGATCAACAAAAATTGTATCCGTTTTACAGGATATTTATTTTGTCTAACTTTCTTTGTTGCGGCAAATGATGATGGAAAACACATTTTTTTTTAAACGATGATTGCCGAATAATTTTGAAGGTACGCGGGGAAAGTGTTGTCATCACGTAGGTTGACTATAAAGGTCCACTTCACAATCCTAAATGCATACTGCTTGCAACATCTATTTGATAAAAATCTATAAAAAATGATGTTTCTTTGCAAGACAAGGATTGTTCTGACTTTCAAGAATGCCTGAATTGCTTCACCTTGCTCTTATGGTTGGCTGGCAAGTTTCGCCATCCAATTATTTCAGATCTACAGGAGTGCACAGACCTAGGCGACATGTTGGTACATGAGAATTATTATGGAAAATATTAGTCAATTATTGCATTTTAGTATCCTTGCTGACTTTTGCAGGCTACCTGAGACATGAAAGAGATAGGTGAGAGGGCATACAGGCTGTTGCCAATTTATTAATGCGGAAATTGCCACAAATGGGTAATGGGAACAATTCAACCAATACATTTTTATTCAAGCCAACGTAAACTCACCCCATTCCGTACAAATGTGCGCAACCACAACATTCAAACGAGGCTACAAAGAACTGTAGTGACTGTGTTGACATCAAAATCGGGGGTGTGAACTAGGTTTCTATTCAAGCGTTAATCGACATGGTAATAATGGCTCTATAGTAGTGGAGAAAAGTTGAAAAAACTGACCCTCTGATGTTACATCTTGACGTGTCATGTCGTAACGAACAGCAGCATAAAGCAACTATTTCCGTCTTACAATCTCTCTCCACCAGGTGTAGCACTTCTCTCATCCTTTAAAAACAGGAAATGGACAGTGACGGGGGTAAGGGGGGTACCTAGTCATTGTTTTGCGTCATCACTGCATGCGATCATCATTCTCAAAGCCGCTGTTTACTTCTAAGATCACTTTAGCACCGCCCTAAAAACCCCATTCAAATTCGACACAAACCTTCAAATAGGTATGTAATGACACATTATATAAACTCTTTATAGTGTTTTATTTACATTTTTAGAGGCGATAAGGTGATAAGTGTGACAGATCGAGTGAAAAAAAGCAGTTTTCCCACACATCTCCTCTCCTCCTCACTATCACACATTAGTTTCGCTTCCCCACCGCCATTTTTAAAACGACCCGACGGGGCTCATTGCCTGCTTGAATTATGCAGAAATGTGCAGCGTTTAGGTCATGTAATTGATTCTGTTGGTAAGGGGAGAAATTGTGCTTTACAATGGTATTGACATTACAGTTGAAAGGAATTATGGAAGTATTACGTTTTTAGTGAGCTAAAATAAGGGCAATTGTACGGACCAAGGCGATGTATGAGTTTACGTGAGTTTACGTTAGGTTTTTCCAAAAACGTTTTGGGGTTTAGCTGTGACGTCATTACGGCCAGTTGTTATCGACACAAGATAGTTAAATGGAAACGCACCCTAGCAGACAAAACAATACATATCAATCGCATCTAATTTCTATGTCGACAAAAAAAATCCCTGGACAAGTTAATGGAAACATACCTAGTGTCTGTCTTAAATGAAAATAACAAAACATGAACATCCAAGGTTCTAGAATGTTCAGATGACCCTAGAAATGCATATGTAAATATACAGACTACTTTATATCTACTGTACAGTACATATATTGTAAGTATTCATCCTTTGGAATAAAACGGCCTTTCCACAGCTCAGATGCGTTAGCATTTTTACACATTTTAGCATATGTGCCTTTAAAAAACTATATTTCAATGTTTCTATACCTGTAGGCACATTTTATGTCTGTGAAATAAATCAAACACTTGTCCTTATAAAATATGTATCCATCTCTAAGGATTCATGTACACTTCATACAAATGCAAACCAAAGCAGAAATGGACTTATTTTCGGCAAACCACACAGACACAAGCCAGCTGATTTACAACTTAAAAAGTACTTATTTAGACAGAACTGCCACAGGTTCTACGCTTGTCGAATTATTGAGGTGAATGATTGGGTATAGGTGGAGAAATCACTCTTACATTTAGCTAAACTACTACATGTGTAATTTATTGGCGTAGATGGTGGACGTGCACATGGATATTAAGGGTTGAGAGTCAATGTTAAAGTCATTTTGATTGATTATGAGTCAATATTGGCAATATCCAATACATCTCTATTTATTCCATTTTATTTTAAAGTGCATACCAGCATTTTAATGACTGATCATACCATAGTGAGGTGATGCCAACATGATAATGCTTTACAATGATTCACAAGAGAGTAAAACAATAATTGTTACTGAGGTTTGCTTGCCAGGAAATGTACCATATTACCATGCATGGATTAAATGCTGAGTGAGTCAACAGATAACAGATGTTTGTTAACACATATATAAAACACATTGTACGAAAGACATTGATATTGACTTGTGGTATGTATATTAGTTGTTGCATTATCCCTGCTCTTTCAAAATGATACATTTGGCTTTTTACCTCCACGCTGTGCAGCCAGAAACAAAAAGTACTCTGGATTCAGATGGTTATTGGCCGATCTTTCTGCATTCTGCATGTCCTCCTAATGCCTGAGGCTTAATGTGGCAGATATCGCCATGTGCCGGCCAGCGTTCTATCTGCCCAGAAGTCCAAAGTGCCAAGTTCTCCTATTACAGGGACAAAGAGACACATATTGCACAACTATATGTGTCGTGATGAACTCAAGAAGGCTGTTGGGTTACTTGTATAATTCCATGTTACTGTTTATTAATTTCTCTAATTTCATGAGTTAAAAAAATAATCCTTTGCAATAGATTTTTTTTATTTTTAGGTCTATTGAACAAATGCCATGTACCATGTTAATTTTAACATTACAAAAATGCTAAATGCATACCATCTCCACATGACACGTTTTATCAATTTGGTTAAACAAATGACCAAATTGACCCAATGGACATTTTTGTTTCACAGTTTTGGAAAACTCCTGATGTCAATACATGCAGCGGTATGGGGTTTCTCTTTTCAATAAATGGGAAAGAGCAACTTGTTGAGGAAACAACCATTTATGTTTATGTTTTCATTTTTGTGTGTGCATGATTTGGTGTGGTGACTTCCTGGTCAGGTGACCTGGGTGAAGCTATGACACCACTTGAATAAAAACTATGAGCCTCCTTCTCACATGGCCCAAACCCTCTGACTTCTGACTCTGGTCTCTGGTCTTACACTACTGTAAATCTACTACAACACTACTACTGTCACACTACTGTAAATCTACTACAACACTACTACTGTCACACTACTGTAAATGTCAGCGACACTGACTATAACACCTAAAACTCTTTCTTCTGACTATGGTCTGTGTTTGGTCTCACACTAATGTAACCCCACTATAACACGACTGTAACACTACTGTATTGGTCACACTAATGTAACCCCACTATAACACGACTGTAACACGACTGTATTGGTCACACTAATGTAACCCCACTATAACATGACTGTAACACTACTGTATTGGTCACACTAATGTAACCCCACTATAACACGACTGTAACACTACTGTATTGGTCACACTAATGTAACCCCACTACAACACGACTGTAACACTACTTTATTGGTCACACTAATGTAACCCCACTATAACACGACTGTAACACTACTGTATTGGTCACACTAATGTAACCCCACTATAACACGACTGTAACACTACTGTATTGGTCACACTAATGTAACCCCACTATAACACGACTGTAACACTACTGTATTGGTCACACTAATGTAACCCCACTATAACACGACTGTAACACTACTGTATTGGTCACACTAATGTAACCCCACTATAACACGACTGTAACACTACTGTATTGGTCACACTAATGTAACCCCACTATAACACGACTGTAACACTACTGTATTGGTCACACTAATGTAACCCCACTATAACACGACTGTAACACTACTGTATTGGTCACACTAATGTAACCCCACTATAACACCACTGTAACACTACTGTATTGGTCACACTAATGTAACCCCACTATAACACGACTGTAACACTACTGTATTGGTCACACTAATGTAACCCCACTATAACACGACTGTAACAATACTGTATTGGTCACACTAATGTAACCCCACTACAACACGACTGTAACACTACTGTATTGGTCACACTAATGTAACCCCACTATAACACGACTGTAAAACTACTGTATTGGTCACACTAATGTAACCCCACTACAACACGACTGTAACACTACTGTATTGGTCACACTAATGTAACCCCACTACAACACGACTGTAACACTACTGTATTGGTCACACTAATGTAACCCCACTATAACACGACTGTAACACTACTGTATTGGTCACACTAATGTAACCCCACTATAACACGACTGTAACACTACTGTATTGGTCACACTAATGTAACCCCACTATAACACGACTGTAACACTACTGTATTGGTCACACTAATGTAACCCCACTATAACACGACTGTAACACTACTGTATTGGTCACACTAATGTAACCCCACTATAACACGACTGTAACACTACTGTATTGGTCACACTAATGTAACCCCACTATAACACGACTGTAACACTACTGTATTGGTCACACTAATGTAACCCCACTATAACACCACTGTAACACTACTGTATTGGTCACACTAATGTAACCCCACTATAACACGACTGTAACACTACTGTATTGGTCACACTAATGTAACCCCACTATAACACGACTGTAACACTACTGTATTGGTCACACTAATGTAACCCCACTATAACACGACTGTAACACTACTGTATTGGTCACACTAATGTAACCCCACTATAACACGACTGTAACACTACTGTATTGGTCACACTAATGTAACCCCACTATAACACGACTGTAACACTACTGTATTGGTCACACTAATGTAACCCCACTATAACACGACTGTAACACTACTGTATTGGTCACACTAATGTAACCCCACTATAACACGACTGTAACACTACTGTATTGGTCACACTAATGTAACCCCAATATAACGCGACTGTAACACTACTGTATTGGTCACACTAATGTAACCCCAATATAACACGACTGTAACACTACTGTATTGGTCACACTAATGTAACCCCACTATAACACGACTGTAACACTACTGTATTGGTCACACTAATGTAACCCCACTATAACACGACTGTAAAACTACTGTATTGGTCACACTAATGTAACCCCACTATAACACGACTGTAACACTACTGTATTGGTCACACTAATGTAACCCCACTACAACACGACTGTAACACTACTTTATTGGTCACACTAATGTAACCCCACTATAACACGACTGTAACACTACTGTATTGGTCACACTAATGTAACCCCACTATAACACGACTGTAACACTACTGTATTGGTCACACTAATGTAACCCCAATATAACGCGACTGTAACACTACTGTATTGGTCACACTAATGTAACCCCACTATAACACGACTGTAACACTACTGTATTGGTCACACTAATGTAACCCCACTATAACACGACTGTAACACTACTGTATTGGTCACACTAATGTAACCCCACTATAACACGACTGTAACACTACTGTATTGGTCACACTAATGTAACCCCACTATAACACGACTGTAACACTACTGTATTGGTCACACTAATGTAACCCCACTATAACACCACTGTAACACTACTGTATTGGTCACACTAATGTAACCCCACTATAACACGACTGTAACACTACTGTATTGGTCACACTAATGTAACCCCACTACAACACGACTGTAACACTACTGTATTGGTCACACTAATGTAACCCCACTATAACACGACTGTAACACTACTGTATTGGTCACACTAATGTAACCCCACTATAACACCACTGTAACACTACTGTATTGGTCACACTAATGTAACCCCACTATAACACGACTGTAACACTACTGTATTGGTCACACTAATGTAACCCCACTATAACACGACTGTAACACTACTGTATTGGTCACACTAATGTAACCCCACTATAAAACCACTGTAACACTACTGTATTGGTCACACTAATGTAACCCCACTATAACACGACTGTAACACTACTGTATTGGTCACACTAATGTAACCCCACTATAACACGACTGTAACACTACTGTATTGGTCACACTAATGTAACCCCACTATAACACCACTGTAACACTACTGTATTGGTCACACTAATGTAACCCCACTATAACACGACTGTAACACTACTGTATTGGTCACACTAATGTAACCCCACTATAACACGACTGTAACACTACTGTATTGGTCACACTAATGTAACCCCACTATAACACTGTAACACTAATTGGTCACACTAATGTAACCCCACTATAACACGACTGTAACACTACTGTATTGGTCACACTAATGTAACCCCACTATAACACGACTGTAACACTACTGTATTGGTCACACTAATGTAACCCCACTATAACACGACTGTAACACTACTGTATTGGTCACACTAATGTAACCCCACTATAACACGACTGTAACACTACTGTATTGGTCACACTAATGTAACCCCACTATAACACGACTGTATCACTACTGTATTGGTCACACTAATGTAACCCCACTATAACACGACTGTAACACTACTGTATTGGTCACACTAATGTAACCCCACTATAACACGACTGTAACACTACTGTATTGGTCACACTAATGTAACCCCACTATAACACCACTGTAACACTACTGTATTGGTCACACTAATGTAACCCCACTATAACACGACTGTAACACTACTTTATTGGTCACACTAATGTATCCCCACTATAACACGACTGTAACACTACTGTATTGGTCACACTAATGTAACCCCACTATAACACGACTGTAACACTACTTTATTGGTCACACTAATGTATCCCCACTATAACACGACTGTAACACTACTGTATTGGTCACACTAATGTAACCCCACTATAACACCACTGTAACACTACTGTATTGGTCACACTAATGTATCCCCACTATAACACGACTGTAACACTACTGTATTGGTCACACTAATGTAACCCCACTATAACACGACTGTAACACTACTGTATTGGTCACACTAATGTAACCCCACTATAACACGACTGTAACACTACTGTATTGGTCACACTAATGTAACCCCACTATAACACGACTGTAACACTACTGTATTGGTCACACTAATGTAACCCCACTACAACACGACTGTAACACTACTGTATTGGTCACACTAATGTAACCCCACTATAACACAACTGTAACACTACTGTATTGGTCACACTAATGTAACCCCACTATAACACGACTGTAACACTACTGTATTGGTCACACTAATGTATCCCCACTATAACACAACTGTAACACTACTGTATTGGTCACACTAATGTAACCCCACTACAACACGACTGTAACATTACTGTATTGGTCACACTAATGTAACCCCACTATAACACAACTGTAACACTACTGTATTGGTCACACTAATGTAACCCCACTATAACACGACTGTAACACTACTGTATTGGTCACACTAATGTAACCCCACTACAACACGACTGTAACACTACTGTATTGGTCACACTAATGTAACCCCACTATAACACAACTGTAACACTACTGTATTGGTCACACTAATGTAACCCCACTATAACACGACTGTAACACTACTGTATTGGTCACACTAATGTAACCCCACTATAACACGACTGTAACACTACTGTATTGGTCACACTAATGTAACCCCACTATAACACGACTGTAACACTACTGTATTGGTCACACTAATGTATCCCCACTATAACACGACTGTAACACTACTGTATTGGTCACACTAATGTAACCCCACTATAACACCACTGTAACACTACTGTATTGGTCACACTAATGTAACCCCACTACAACACGACTGTAACACTACTGTATTGGTCACACTAATGTAACCCCACTATAACACAACTGTAACACTACTGTATTGGTCACACTAATGTAACCCCACTATAACACGACTGTAACACTACTGTATTGGTCACACTAATGTATCCCCACTATAACACGACTGTAACACTACTGTATTGGTCACACTAATGTAACCCCACTATAACACGACTGTAACACTACTGTATTGGTCACACTAATGTAACCCCACTATAACACGACTGTAACACTACTGTATTGGTCACACTAATGTAACCCCACTATAACACGACTGTAACACTACTGTATTGGTCACACTAATGTAACCCCACTATAACACGACTGTAACACTACTGTATTGGTCACACTAATGTAACCCCACTATAAAACCACTGTAACACTACTGTATTGGTCACACTAATGTAACCCCACTATAACACGACTGTAACACTACTGTATTGGTCACACTAATGTAACCCCACTATAACACGACTGTAACACTACTGTATTGGTCACACTAATGTAACCCCACTATAACACGACTGTAACACTACTGTATTGGTCACACTAATGTAACCCCACTATAACACGACTGTAACACTACTGTATTGGTCACACTAATGTAACCCCACTATAAAACCACTGTAACACTACTGTATTGGTCACACTAATGTAACCCCACTATAACACGACTGTAACACTACTGTATTGGTCACACTAATGTAACCCCACTATAACACGACTGTAACACTAGTGTATTGGTCACACTAATGTAACCCCACTATAACACCACTGTAACACTACTGTATTGGTCACACTAATGTAACCCCACTATAACACGACTGTAACACTACTGTATTGGTCACACTAATGTAACCCCACTATAACACGACTGTAACACTACTGTATTGGTCACACTAATGTAACCCCACTATAACACGACTGTAACACTACTGTATTGGTCACACTAATGTAACCCCACTATAACACGACTGTAACACTACTGTATTGGTCACACTAATGTAACCCCACTATAACACGACTGTAACACTACTGTATTGGTCACACTAATGTAACCCCACTATAACACGACTGTAACACTACTGTATTGGTCACACTAATGTAACCCCACTATAACACGACTGTAACACTACTGTATTGGTCACACTAATGTAACCCCACTATAACACGACTGTAACACTACTGTATTGGTCACACTAATGTAACCCCACTATAACACGACTGTAACACTACTGTATTGGTCACACTAATGTAACCCCACTATAACACGACTGTAACACTACTGTATTGGTCACACTAATGTAACCCCACTATAACACCACTGTAACACTACTGTATTGGTCACACTAATGTAACCCCACTATAACACGACTGTAACACTACTTTATTGGTCACACTAATGTATCCCCACTATAACACGACTGTAACACTACTGTATTGGTCACACTAATGTAACCCCACTATAACACGACTGTAACACTACTTTATTGGTCACACTAATGTAACCCCACTATAACACGACTGTAACACTACTGTATTGGTCACACTAATGTAACCCCACTATAACACCACTGTAACACTACTGTATTGGTCACACTAATGTATCCCCACTATAACACGACTGTAACACTACTGTATTGGTCACACTAATGTAACCCCACTATAACACGACTGTAACACTACTGTATTGGTCACACTAATGTAACCCCACTATAACACGACTGTAACACTACTGTATTGGTCACACTAATGTAACCCCACTATAACACGACTGTAACACTACTGTATTGGTCACACTAATGTATCCCCACTATAACACGACTGTAACACTACTGTATTGGTCACACTAATGTAACCCCACTATAACACCACTGTAACACTACTGTATTGGTCACACTAATGTAACCCCACTACAACACGACTGTAACACTACTGTATTGGTCACACTAATGTAACCCCACTATAACACAACTGTAACACTACTGTATTGGTCACACTAATGTAACCCCACTATAACACGACTGTAACACTACTGTATTGGTCACACTAATGTATCCCCACTATAACACAACTGTAACACTACTGTATTGGTCACACTAATGTAACCCCACTACAACACGACTGTAACATTACTGTATTGGTCACACTAATGTAACCCCACTATAACACAACTGTAACACTACTGTATTGGTCACACTAATGTAACCCCACTATAACACGACTGTAACACTACTGTATTGGTCACACTAATGTAACCCCACTACAACACGACTGTAACACTACTGTATTGGTCACACTAATGTAACCCCACTATAACACAACTGTAACACTACTGTATTGGTCACACTAATGTAACCCCACTATAACACGACTGTAACACTACTGTATTGGTCACACTAATGTAACCCCACTATAACACGACTGTAACACTACTGTATTGGTCACACTAATGTAACCCCACTATAACACGACTGTAACACTACTGTATTGGTCACACTAATGTATCCCCACTATAACACGACTGTAACACTACTGTATTGGTCACACTAATGTAACCCCACTATAACACCACTGTAACACTACTGTATTGGTCACACTAATGTAACCCCACTACAACACGACTGTAACACTACTGTATTGGTCACACTAATGTAACCCCACTATAACACAACTGTAACACTACTGTATTGGTCACACTAATGTAACCCCACTATAACACGACTGTAACACTACTGTATTGGTCACACTAATGTATCCCCACTATAACACGACTGTAACACTACTGTATTGGTCACACTAATGTAACCCCACTATAACACGACTGTAACACTACTGTATTGGTCACACTAATGTAACCCCACTATAACACGACTGTAACACTACTGTATTGGTCACACTAATGTAACCCCACTATAACACGACTGTAACACTACTGTATTGGTCACACTAATGTAACCCCACTATAACACGACTGTAACACTACTGTATTGGTCACACTAATGTAACCCCACTATAACACGACTGTAACACTACTGTATTGGTCACACTAATGTAACCCCACTATAACACGACTGTAACACTACTGTATTGGTCAGCTCCCAACACAGTTGCCACATCCCACTGACAAACAGTAGCCAAGTACAGTATTCACTATTCACCCCATGACAGACTACATTGTATGAAGACTACGCTGCTAAGATAAAAGAAGAACCAGTATATAAACGCATACATTTCCAAATTCATTCCTTACCAAGATATTCACTATTGCAGTTAAAAGATTGAGTTCAAAACCTTACCTGTTGGGGAAATTAAGTTTTACTCCAAGAAGAAGTTATGAATTCATGACTATAGTGCATTTATTAAGAATCACCCTCCAGAAGGGATATGACTGGCATCTAATTTGACGCTCAAACCCAAGCTGAAGCTCATATTTGCTCAAGGCTTCCAGATACACGATGGGGCTTAAAAAGTCATTTTAGTGTTGGCTTAAGAACATGTGAAGAGAGAGAACATATCTAGCCCGGAGAGAGTGACCACCGACGTCTAAACTGATCAAAACACAAGACACTTCAAGACAAATCAGATCTAATTCTACATTCCGATTCAGAATGATCTAGAGGCAACCGTCCCAGAGAGGATAAAAATGTGAGGGAGTGTCAAGGATTCCACTGGTCCTGTTGCTCATCCCGTTCACCAGCTCTAGTGGTCTACGTCACCGGCCTTCCAGGTGTCACTGAACTGGATTCATTACCACTAACCCTGGACTGTCTCGTCCCATTACGCACACCTGGTTCCTATTCCCCCTGATTAGTATGTGTGTGTATGTGCCCTCTGTTCCCCATTGTCCTTGTTGATTATTGTTACCATGTCCGTTGGTCTTGTGAGTCCCAGTGCTGTTGTATCGGCTTCCATGCTACGTGTTATTGTGAGCTTGTTTTACGGGTCTCGTCCTGTGTATTATTTAGAGGTTTACACTTCGCACTTTTCGTTGGAGAAAATACAACCCCCTATTACGTATTCCTGCGCCTGTCTCCATTCATTATACAATAACCGACCCCTAAATGGAGACAGCAGGAAAGACCGAGCTGTGGACCATCGTAGAGACAGTCCAGCATCACGAGGACTGTGTCTCCCGACTCGGCAGTGCCATGGACAGCGTGCTGGCAACCATCCAGCATTTGGAGAGAAATGTGCAGTCCCTCCAGTCTCCAGCACCGGTTCCGGTACCAGCCCCCACACCACTACATGCCTCTGTCCCATCTGAGCCAGTCCGCGGAATACCCCTGTCCCTCCCGGAGCGCTTTGACGGCGTGCCAGCGAGATGCAAGGGATTCCTTCTGAAATGCGACCTGTACCTCGCTCGCTACGAGGCTGTCTCCGGGAGAGACAGGGTTGCCACCGTCATCTAGGCACTGACCGGACGGGCCCTGGACTGGGGTGCCAAGGTCTGGGAAACAGGCGGACCAGAGGGCGAGTCCTACGAGCGCTTCACCCTCCTCTTCCGCTCTGTGTTTGATCATCCTGTGGAGGGCCAAGAGGGGGGTGAGTGCGTACTCCGTCTACGCCAGGGATCTAGGACTGCCTCGGAGTTCGCCCTGGAGTTCTGGACCATCGTGGCCTCCACCGGAGGGAACGAGTCGGTTCTGGTCACCGTGTTCCACAGCGGACTGCGGGAGGAGGTACAGATGGAGTTAGCCTGCCGTGATGACAACCTGTCACTCGACCAGCTCATCAGCATGGCGATTCATTTGGACAACCTCATGTGGTCCAGATGAAGACCTGCACGGAATCTGGAGCCCGTGGCTACACCATCTCTGTGCCAGAGCCGATGGAGGTGGGCTCTGCACGTTTGCCCGAGGCAGAGCGTAGGAGAAGTAGGAATCTGGGCCTCTGCTCCTATTGTGGATAAAGGGGTCATTTCTCCCCGACCTGCCCTCTATCCACAAATAGGAGACGGTTACAAGCCAGGGAATTATCCTGCTCCAACCCAGGTAAGATGCAAGATCTAAATGTGAGTGAGTGTCACGGAGCCCCCTGGTATGCTGCCTACTCCGTTCACCAGCTCCGGAGGTAAACGTCACAGGCCTTCTAGGTGTCACTGAACTGGATTCATTACCACCAACCCCGGACTGTCTTGTCTTCTTACGCACACCTGGTTCCTCTGATTTGTATGTGTATATCTGTCCCTTCTGTTCCCTATTGTCCTTGTCGGCTATTGTTACCATGTCCGTTGGTCTTGTGAGTACCAATGCTGTTGTATTGGCTTCCAAGCTAGGTGCTATTGTACACTTGTTTATAAAAAACCCTATTACGTATTCCTGCGCCTGTCTCCAATCATTATACAACCTTAACAGCGAGGCTCTTACTCACTGACTTAGTTAAGTCTCTATCCCTCTTTCTGTGATCATAAAGACTAACTGGAATAAACCTGTGTGTGCTTGCAATTAAAGCACCAGACAAGACCCATATCGCATGTACTTTAATTCACTCCGAAACCTATCGAAACCTACAGAGATGGTCTGCTGTGCTGAAATACCACAGGAGGCCGATACATGTCTAATACAATGTACGGGTGTAGAGGAGATTGACAAAAGTACTGAGAAAGTCACCTTATTACAAATAAAGAAATCAGCAACGAAGTTCCACAAGCTTGGTGTGAAATGCAAAATAACCACAGTGATCCACTGAGAAGCCATATTGACTAAGTGAAGGTATGTGTCAGGTATGTGTATGAGACAGGCAGATATAGGCTGTACATTTCACTAAAAGTCTATATCTGGAAATAGCTGTCAATGCCTGGAGAAGATGCGTACGGATGTCTACTGTACTGTGTGTGTGTGGTTTTACACAAGGTGTTCAAACCCAGGTCTCCTGCACACTAGAAGTGCACATTAGCCCGCTAAGCCAAAGTCTGGGTATAGACATGCAGGAGGGGGGTGCCGGAAAGAGGACGCTGACAGACAGAAAAATGAGCGGGGCTCATGAAGAGGCTTGTGTGTTCTGCCACTGGATGCTCCCCTGCCCTTTTTCAGTAGGTGGGATCTCTGCAGAGCAGAGCGTGGTGATCACTGCAGTCCTATTTATCCAACCCCTGTTCTTATTGTGTCTTCCTCCTCATCCCACACCATGCTAATTACACTGCCAGAGCCACAGACGTCAGGGATGGAGGAGGACAATAAGAACAGCCTGGAAGGAAGGGCGTTGGAGTGTCATTGCGTTGTGGCCCTCTGTTCAAAGCCTAGAGGGGTGGTGGCGTTCGTGTTGGTGCTCTCCGTTCAACATTAAGCCTGTAATTTCACCACAGCTCAAATAATCATCTAAGCAGAGCCACGTTTCCTCTGGGTGGACGGAGGAGGGCTTTTATATATCAGCAAGCAGGTGCTGATGGTGCAACAGAAACTATTGTTATTTTATGTAGGATTGTTTGGGAAGTTAGTGAATACATGAATGACTAACTGGGAAGATGGAAGATGTGTATGGCACATGAATGAGAAGGTTTGGGAACAAAACTGCCTGAAAGAAAACCAGCTGGCTGAAAACCACCATGATGTGAGAATTCATGAAAACCAAAATCCAGTGGAAATCAGTGGAAATCCAGTGGAAATCAGTTGATGGAAGGGCCAACAAATCATCATTAAATGATCATAAAGACATAGCCTACCCTATGCCCTACTGTAATCGATCAGTTGTAATCCCACACAACTAACATGTGATTTCACATTACAGACCAAATGGTCTCGTTGGCCTACATAAATCCATGACTCATGCATTTAACATGTGACTCACAAAGACCTACACAAAATAAACCGTAGGCCTATAAGTCATAGATTATGAGACTAGAACATAATGCCCTGATATAACAGTAATAATCCCAATAGGCACCCATAGCCTACACAGACAAAAACAGTGGTCGATCACCTTTTCTTAATCGAGATCACTTTATGAGTCAAAATGTAAACTGAGTGAATTCTCTGCCTAGTGGTTAGAGCGTTCGACTAGTAACTGAAAGGTTGCAAGATTGAATCCCAGAGCTGACAAGGTTCAAATCTGTCGCTCTGCGCCCGAACAAGGCCGTTAACCCACTTTTACTAGGCTGTCATTGAAAGTAAGAATTTGTTCTTAACTGACTTGCCTAGTTGCATAAAGGTAAAATACATTTTTAAAAATGTGCCTACAATGTATTGTGTGATATCAATTAAATTATCAGAAGTGTATACGTATTGGGCCTATAGTGAATGGGTGGAGAAGCACATGGCAAAGTTCTATATAAGGCTCAAGATAGGCTCCATGATAACACTGGTAATAGGCCAGGTTGTTGTTCCCTATTACCTGCAAGGCACATTGAAGCATGAATTGACATAACTTTCACCGGATTGATGGTCGAAGTGGAGAAGCGTGTTTCATGATTTCCAAGTGTTGAATAAAAACGTTGTTGTAGTGCAGATCATTGTCTTTGAACGTTATTGAAACTCCCTTTAAAAGGTCCTGGATTAGATCAATGCAATCAGTGATTAATATAGAGGGGGACTGGAGGCCCTTCGTTGTGAAATCACTGATATCAAAAATCTTGGCAAATACTCCCAACACCCTCTTCCATTCACGGTCTCTTGAAAAAAATGTAACAGTGAGCTTTGTTTGGCCATTTGGCTTGTTTTAGCTAGCCAAGTTGACTAGTGAGCCTTAGCTAGCTACAGTAGATAACGGTGAGTAGCCTACACAGTGTAATCTAGCCTACACAGCGATAGCTACGGTTTACTACACATGGTATCAGTGTGAAGTGACACGTACCAGAACCCCCATATTACTTTAAAATTGATAAGCAATTTGTTAACAGTATATTGTTTTGTTTCCTGGTAAATAATCAAGCGTAATTCAAATTCATTACGTAGGCTTAAATGAAATAGATGTAATGTACAGCACTAGATGTTATGTACGATGTCCTTGTGTCCTGAAAGGCATCTGCCAAATAAAATGTATGATTATTATTATTACTATTGATTGTACAACACCTGCTCTTTCCAGGACATGGAGTCTATCTATGTACAGTGTACTTTTCCCTCTGTGTAGTTTATTACATGTTAAACAAGGAAAATACCTACCAAAAGGAGAACATGGATGTGGTTTATTTCTGTGCATAAAATAAGTAGCATATCTGGATGTGATTTACAGTAGATATATCTGTCAACACGGTCATACACATGATGTATAATCCTGTAATATGATTCTGGCCCGCGATGGCAAAAATATATTCTCATGTGGCCCTCCATGGAAAATAATTGCCCAGGCGTGACATAGACTGACCAGGTGAATCCAGGTGAAAGCTATGATCCCTTATTGACGTCACTTGTTAAATCCACCTCAATCAGTGTAAATGAAGGGGAGGAGTCAGGTTAAAGAAGGATTTTTAAGCCTTCAGACAATTGAGACATAGATTGTGTATGTGTGCCATTCAGAGGGTGAATGGGCAAGACAAAATATTTAGGTGCCTTTGAACGGGGTGTGGTGGTAGGTGCCAGCGCACCTGTTTGTGTCAAGAACTGCAACGCTGCTGGGTTTTTCACGCTCAACAGTTTCCCGTGTGTATCAAGAATGGTCCACCAACCAAAGCACATCCAGCCAACTTGACACAACTGTGGGATGGTGTCCTTCACGTTTGGTACATTTACCCTTTGTTGTCCCACCCACTATGCATTCAATCTGATGGTGCATGCATGTTCAGGCCAGTGCTTGACTTGGACTAAAATAGATGTCAGTACTCATTGTGGGTGCCGGTACTGTTGATATTCAGGTGCAGGAACTCCTCAATACTTTTGACCTGATATTCTACAGGAAGTGCAGGACCTCAAGCAGAAGAAAATATTTAGTGCTGGTACTCAGTTCCGCTGAGCTCCTGCCCAAGTCAAGTACTGTGCTTAGGTAAAAATACAAATAATGCACATTCTGATAGGGTGGGCCTGGCCCCCCATAGTGGGAGGGCCTGCGCCCACCGGTGCCTAAGCCCCAGCAAAAATCTACACCACCTTGTTGACAATGAATAAAAGTAGCAGTTGGGTAAACTGGAGGTAAATAGTGTACAAACTCTAACTGCTGTTTGAGACTGATGTAGAGATACAGGAACTCCTGCAGGCAGCACACTAGAGTCTCAAGTCTCATCTAACCTGTTCAAATAGATTTACACGAGTGGAATGTGAGTAAGGCATGGCATATGCAATAGGCTACCGATCACACCAAGATCACAGTCACTTTTGTTATTCGAGCCTATATTACTCCCATGCATAGTGGCACATACAATATACCATACCCTGCTGCCAGCTAGCAAACGAGTCATTCTCTATCAGTCTATGTAGAAATCAGGTAAGGGCTCGATTCAATCGGTAGCACTGAAGTTTCGTGTTACAGCGTGATTGAAATGTAAAGGCAACGTTCCCGCATTCGCAGACACTGCATTCTTGGTAAACTCTGCATATGTCGCTCAATCGGAAAATTACCATTTTACATTTCAAGCGCTATAACGCTGAACTTCAGCGATATAGATTGAATCAAGCCCTAAGCTATTTTGATAGACAAGATCAGGTACACATCCCTAGCTTCCTCAGGAGTCCTCCAAATTCCATATCTCTCGATTTACTACTTGACTTCTATCCAGTGATGCTGTGAGATGACCACACACTAAAACATCCACAGTTGATACAGAGTTCAGTGTCCTGTGGCGGCATCTAGTGGTCACAATACAAAACTACCAGTCCCCATTCATTATGATTCACTCCTAAATTAGATTTTAACAAAATACCATTGTTCTCATGACGTTTTCTAGTCAATAGGCGACAGTCATTAATAAAGAATGAAAACTGTACCCGATAACTACCCTGCATGTGTGCACACTACCCTGGTCTGCTATTATGTGGAGTCATGGTTTTCGAGGATGAAACCAGTACCAGTTCCCAGGCTGTCTGGCAAGCTGCTGTCCAGTACCATCACCCTGACCCTGTATGAAAACACTACCATTTGGAGTAATGGTTCTCTCCAGGGGTCCCTGAGCTGGATTTGGGATCATTACAGATGGCCCTGCTGCCTGCTGACCCTAATCCTCCTAATGACCTCACAGCCAGTCAGCAGGCAACTAAAACCTACCTTCCCTGCCTTTTACTGTAGTGTCCTCCCATCCCCTGCCTTCAACCCAGTGCTATACACAGCACAACAACAGCCTTTATTCATGGGCTCTCTCAGAGAAGAAATGATTCGACAACAACTCAAGCAAGAGGAATTTGCCAAACCTGTGAGTATTATAGCTCTATATCATCATCATCACCTACCTATCCCCTTCTTAGTTGTGTTGTATCTTATTGGGTGTATGCATACACTGAACAAAAATAGAATCGCAACATGTAAAGTGATGGTCCCATGTTTCATGAGCTGAAAAAGATCCCAGAAATGTTCCATGCATACAAAAAGCGTATTTCTCTCAAATCGTGTGCACTAATTTGTTTACATCCCTGTTAGTGAGCATTTCTCATTTGCCAAGATAATCCATCCACTTGACAGGTGTGGCGTATCAAGAAGCCGGTTATTTAGCAGGATTTTACGCAGTTGCACCTTGTGCTGGGGATAATAAAAGACCACTCTAAAATGTGCAGTTTTGTCACACAATGCCACAGATGCTTCATGTTTTGAGGGAGAATGCAATTGGCATGATGACTGCAGGAATGTTAACCAGAGCTGTTGCCATATAATTTAATGTTAATTTCTCTACCATAAGCCACCTCCAATGTTGTTTTAGAGAATTTGGCAGTAAGTCCAACGGGCCTCACAACCGCAGACCACATATATGGCATCATGTTGGCAAGCGGTTTGCTGATGTCAACGTTGTGAACAGAGTGCCCCATGGTGGTGGTGAGGTTATGGTATGGACAGCCATGAGCTGCGACCGATGAACACAATTGCATTTTATCAATGGCAATTTGAATCCACAGAGATACCGTGACGAGATACTGAGGCCCATTGTTGTGCCATTGATCCGCCGCCATCACCTCATGTTTCAGCATGATAATGCACCCATGTTTCAAGGATCTGTACCTAGAAGCTGAAAATGTCCCAGTTCTTCCATGCCCTGCATACTCACCAAACATGTCACCTATCGAGCATGTTTGGGATGCTCTGGATCGACATGTGCGACCACGTTTTCCAGTTCCCATCAATATCCAGCAACTTAGCACAATTCATCAGGGCATGGACTCTACAAGGTGTTGAAGGCTTTACACAGGGATTCTGGCCCATGTTGACACCAATGTTTCCCACATTTGTGTCACGTTGGTTGGATGTCCTTTGGGCGGGGGACCATTCTTGATATACACAGGAAACTGTTGAGTGTGAAAAAACCAGCTTCGCACAAATCTGATGCGCCCGGCAACTACTACCATACCCCGTTCAAAGGCACTTAAATATTTTGTCTTGCCCAGTCACCCTCTGAATGGCACATATACACAATATATGTCTCAATTGTCTCAAGGCTTAAAAATCCTTCTTTAACATGTCTCCTCCCCTTCATCTACACTGATTGAGGTGGATTTAACAAGTGCCGTCAATAAGAGATCATAGCTTTCACCTGGATTCACCTGGTCAGTCTAAGTCATGGAAAGAGCAGTGCATTGGCAGTAGGACACTGTATGATGCCTATTAGTGTGAGCATGCAGTGAAAGTATCTGACATTGCTGGTTATATGCAGTCTATAAGCTTTTCACAAGAATATGTAGAAGAGAAAAAAATGATTGGCTACTCAGGAGAGCTGTGAACTAGGTTTAGTGAACTACTGTCCTCTTCAGGAAATTGCTAATCTGATTAGTTTTCTGATGAATTTGTTTAACGTTTGACATAATAGACCACCGAGTACAGACTGTTAAAGTATTTATGTGCTATACTTTAGCAGTCTTTATGAACTGAGAAGTCACAAAGAAAAGAAAATGCTCCTCATAAAACCGACGAGAATATTGAGATCTGTGGAAAACAATCTCCATGAAGATGTTTCATTATTGATAACAAGGTTTTTTATAGAAAAATCATTGAATTATAAATGATCCATTACTATGCCAATGTTTTTGAATGTGTTGAAGCTTTAAATTGTCTCTCTTCGTGGAAATCTGCAGTGGAATGTCAGACTCAACAAGACACATACAACAAGATTACAAAGGAAACCGTTGGTCAATACCTTCTTGAGCATACAGTATTTACTATTGACAGGTCTACTTTATAAGTATTCAATACTTTGCTATAATTTAATCTGAAGGATTTTCAGTGTTGATTGGCTGTGTTAGATAGTCATGTAATGTAATTGAGTAAGTGATTCTAATTTGTGAGTGATGTGTGTTTTGTCGCAGGGCTTGCCCCGACCAGAAGACCTGCTGACCTCTCAGGCTAATAATAGCATTATGCATCTCATCGGCCAGAAGCACCTGCTGGCACCTAAAAACGTCTGTGATTCCAAAACACCTGTCCTCCATCTGTCAGCCACACAGGGAGCGGAAGAGGAGGAAGTGGTGGTGATGGTGGGTCGGCTTATGCCGGATTCTGCCATGCTGCCCACGCCAGGCCAAGAGGGCCCTGCCACCCAAAGGGACTCCTTGCTCCTGGTCAGGTATGTATTATGTAAACATTTGTTAATTCATTCATGCAATCGTTCATTTGTTTGTTTGTTTGTTCCTTCCTTCCTTCCTTCAGGTCCAGGTCTCCCCTGCCTGGCTCATCCCAGGAGAAGGAGGGAAAGAACCTGCCCCCACCGCGGCCTCTGAAGCTGGCACCTCTGGAGCTGCCCAGGGAGGTACAGAAGGCACAGAGACAGAAGATTAAGGCCAAGGCTTCTGCCCATAAGCTGGACACGACGGTGGGCGACCAACCCTGCTCCAGGAAGGTGAAGGACTGTGGGGTGAGAGGAGAGGGACTAGGACCGGTTAAAGGTACGGCAGAGTGTGTCTCCACCCCAGCCCCACATCCCTTACCTCTGATTGAAACAGCACCCAGGGTCCAGCGACATCAGAAGGTTAGGAGAGCGCAGCTAGCCCGTGCCAACCAAATCCAGAGACAGACAGGAGACAGGCTCTCGGAAGATGCTGGTATTAACGTTAACGGCCCTCCTCCTCCCCCTATCAGCAAACCAGCCTCTCCCTCTTCCTCTCTCCCCACCAGCGCCAAAGCTCAGGCCCAGCAGGTGGTGGCACCACATGGCGAGGAGAGCTCATGCCAAGTGGCCGGAACATTCCAGCAGGATACCGGTGGGAGGAGGCTGCGTCTCAGGAGGGCAGAGCACCTCGAAGAGGATCAGAGCAAATCTAACATGTCAACAGTAGGATTACCTGGGGAAGAGGCCAAGCTGGCCCAAGATGTCCAGCAAGGAAAATCCCTGAGGGCAGAGAATACAGAGGAGGCTCTGAGAAAGCCCTGAAGCAGGCCAGTCACATACTGGAGAAGGCTTCCAGGAAGAACGCCAGGCCGGAATCACCGGAGAATCCGCTGAAAGTGTCCGGAAAGGTCATCCGGAGAACGGCAGAGAGAAATCGCCAGGACGCTGTCCTTTGACCTCTGACCCCTGATCTTTGACCTCTTAACCCCTGACTCCCTTTGAGCAGACCAGGACATAGCGAAAACAGACTTGACAGTGTTAAGTCATGTGGTTTACATGTGCTTATCACCTGGAGATTAGGATAGAAAAGCCCCTGCATCTTACTTCACACAGCATCTGCTATTCAAAGCAACAAGCCAGTTACAATGCCAAGTTCCCTGGCAGGCGGTATGTACAGTATACTGTACAGAGGATAAATATAGAAGTATATTACGGACCAAAAACAAATGTATTTATTTATTATTTTATAAAAAGATGATGCTCATAATACATTACATTTAACCATTGTAGATATCCTGACATAGGCTATTCAATGTCCTATTTTGGATGAAATATGTCTGCACATGCAGGTGACATAATCATATTTGAGCGTCCCAGTAGCTTGGTAAAGCTATGAGAAACTGACCTGCATTCAGGGATTATTATCAAGGTCTCATCAGATGGATACATTGGCTTCATCTATGACCACTGTTAACAGCTCCATCTAGTCCAAACAATGGCATCGATTAGCAACAGAGCTCACAAACAGAGTCGCAGCAGTAATCGTATGTTAAGATTGGAAACAGCAAATAAAGAGATTTGAAATATGCCTTCTTTTCTGAAACAGCCACCCCTCACTTTGGGTACTGTGTATTTAGGCCTTCAGTTCATTCTATCATCTTTCTGCACCTTAGCTACTTCGTCAGATTCCTGTAGTACATGCAATCTCAGAAGAATGTCTTTAATCAATGTTTTTCCTCCAATCAGCATGCATTACAGCTCTATGTGTGTTTGGTAACAGAACATCCGCCATCCCTCACTGTAACAAGTGAAACACTCACAGAGACGATGTTACTCTAGTCTAGACATCCACGTTTTGAGTTATTCCCTAAATCTGGATGTAGACATTCCAGACGGTAGTTATGGGAATGTGATTTAGGTAATGTAATGTATGTTTATCATAGAGAACAGAAGTCTCCTGAAACATATGGGAGACTTCAAGTACACTTGTTTTCGCAGGTATGTCGAAATGAACTGACAGTGAGAAAACACATGCAAAACCATATCACAACCATTCTACATCCGAGCAAGTGAGTCGTATTAGGCAAGTCTCTCATTGACAGACTTGTAACACAAGAGGCTTCTAACACACTACTTTCTGCCTTGAGTCCCGCTGCATTCTGACAGTGAATTCATAAATTGTTTGAATATATATGTGAACCCTGCGGGAATTGAACCTACGACCAAAACCCTCAATGAGTCAGTCTGACACCAGTAGCACAGCAATGTCCATCTGCCCCAGACCATGAGCCGACCACCAGACTTCGTGACCGTTTCACACCACGTAGTTAGGCTGGCTTATACTCACTTCCCCTGATTGACTGACTGCAAAGTTAATCACAAATAGGATCTCAGAATGTATAGCCATTATGTCCAAAGTATGTATTTGTCAATGACGTACAATAATAATCATTTTGGTTGGATGCTTATATTTGTCCTTTATTATATGCATGTGTGAATCGTAACATTATTATTTTATATACACAACCAGGACAAAACGTTGTTTTAACGTTGACTCTGTTGTGTACTTTAATACACGTACCAGTATCAATCACTTTCCAGTTCAAACAAGGCACCTCAACCTGAGAGACGTGTGAAGCACAGAGGGGACCGACTGGGGGAGGGAGAGGAGTTCTGAGAGCTATTGGGGAAAGGGAGACATGCCATTCTGACAGGATATCTGGCAACTTCACTAAGAGAAAGAGGGAAAGAGAGAAACCAAAACACTGGAGAACAAGACCACCGTTTCCCCTTTCTTTCCCCCTCCTGCAGGGAACATGGCTGACAAGTAAACATTACTTCTCAATGTGGTTAACAGACATGTTCCTATGTTGTTTTAAATAATTTAGCACTTTTCAGAATGTAAAATTGCTGTCTAATTCTACTACATAAGAGACGGATTAGCACAAGCACAAGGAGGGGCACAAGACACATAAAGCTTCAAGCACATGCTAATCATTTTCCTGACTCAAATACACCCTCACCACCATACAGCAAGTTTCCTGCTAGAGTAGACCCACCATGGCCACCACGCGCCCATCACCACAGCTGCACCTAGGGCAGCTCTTTTGTGGCTATATCTGAGGCAGGGTTAAGGCTGAAGGGTTGGAGTGGATGGACAGAGGAGGCGGGGTGGCTGAGAGAGAAGCTGTGTGCATTCTGTTCCTGAGGGCAGCAACACATCAGATGGGCGCAGTTCCGGCAGCCATAAAGAAGAAAAAAAAAGAGACTAAAATATATCCAGAAAGTTGGTCTATAATTGGCCAGGCCTGTCAGGGTTGTTTTTATGCCTGTGAGCTGAACAGCTAGCTAGAGCAGTACAAGCCACCTCGTCCACTAGTGAAACCCTACACTTTCAACTTCAGTCAGTTCCTCCCTCTCTATCCACCCGTCCAAGAGGTTGTAGCAGATGCTCACCTCACTTTGGACTTTTTATCAACACTTGGATTGACATCGTGGTGGATTTTAGGATTACATTTCTTCGCACTTGTAAAGGAAGTCATTTGGGGGATTCACCGTTGGATAGGGGATGGTGCCTTAATGCTGAGCTAAGGAACAAGTGAGAACTGGAGGATAGAAGCCACACAGAGCGAGAGAGAGACCTCCAGTGAAACTAAGTGATCTGCAATCCAGGTAGGAGTAGGTCTTTCCTGCAGTCAAATGACCTATTGGCCTCATGGGTGGAATGTTGTTAAGATTTTCTTAATAAACAGGGTTTTTTTAACACTGAAAATCCGGTGTTTCTATGTCAAAAAGTTTGTTATATTTCTGTCTTCTGTGATATAAAGTGTAATAATGGGACGCAAACTCAAAATGTAATACATTTAAACTCTGTACCTGACATTAAGTCCATATCCATGTGTGTGATGTATACTTTTACTTCAAAATAGATGTGTTTAAGACTCCCAAGAAACACTCTGTGTGACCCTGATGTAGCCCACTGCAGTAAGAAGTTTCATCAATCTGTCCCATTAAAATAGTTTTATTTCTGGCTATTTATATTGTTTCTTTGGATGGTAGTTTGATGTTTTTGTGCATTTAGATTTCTTTGTTTGTGATAAATTGTTTGTGAGAGGAGCTCGGCGGAGCCACGTGTTGGATGCTCCGTAAGGAGGAGCTACAGGATCCATGTCTATCTTAATTTCCCTTTGGACTGGAAAACTCATTCTGTTTTTTACATCATTTTCTGGATGATGGAAGTCAGGTTTCTGGAATAGACATTTAGATTGTAATCCCTGGTCTGCCATTGAGAGAGGAGGTGGAAACGCACAGGCCCCATACAGGATACAGACCATAGCTTGTACGGGGGGAGATCTGGGCTCAGGATTGGGGCTTGGGCTGCTTACTAAGTCACATCCCAATGTTTTTGATCTGTTTATTTTTTTATCATTTCAAAGTATTTCAAAGTCAACATGTTGAAACGTTTTTAAAGCTTACGTGATATAGGGAGTATATGTGGGGACTGTGGTATTGTCAAAGTACTTATCTGATGGGACAAAAATAGGCTAAATGCATAGTAGCCTTTCCTTAGTTTCATAATTTGATCTCTCAGATGAGCCATCTGTTGAATAGTTTTTCAATATGTAGGCCTATCATATGTATTGCGGGTAGATGGGTGGATAGTTTTTACAAGTCTGAAAAGTTTTCCAGTAGGCTATATGCATTGAGTGGACGCTTGAGACATATTTTCATTTTGGTCAGCTTTAAATACACACTAATTACAGCAATTGCAGCCATTTCACTAACAAGGCATTGAGCTCATTAATAGTGTCAGTAAAACCTAAGAAAGCTCCAGGGCATAAATAGCTCTGTGGTATATCAGATAAAGTAATCTGCTGCCAAACTGGGTTGAACTACAGGTTCAACCCAGCGTCAATGTGATTGCACAGGGTGTTCACATGTTGACCATGCTGCTGGAGGATAATGGACAATCAAGCAAAGTGTAGGACATCACACAATTGTCAATTGGCTGTGGGCACTCCCCTATGATGTAACTGTAGAACACAAGACAGGAGAGGATACATCGTATTAGAACAGATCTTAACTTGGTCATGTTCCAAGTTCTTAGTAGGAATCCCATTCACGTTCACAAACACCTTTTTTTTAAATGGGTTCCACTGTTTCCCTCCATTTCACTAAAACATTCACATAGCTGTATTCCTGGATTTGATGATCCTGTCATTGCTATGTAAGATCTGCATAACACTTGGTGTTAAAGGATAAAGCATCAATAAAGCATTGTGAAGGTTCAAGGAGAACGGTAAGCCATTGCCACATCACCAGACTTCCATACACCAAAGCCACACAGAGCTTTCGCCACACACCACTCGTCTAGCCCTCTGATGACAGTGTAGCATTGGGCCCACAGACTTATTGTACTGTATTTGGCTCTGATCTTAGTTCACTGCTGCTAAATCACACAGACACTCTTCCCGTAAGGATGACTTAAAGATATGGAGGAGGTTGATGACAGATGAGAGACACAACCTTGTAACCTCTTGTAACCTCTCTACACAGGAAGTTCTATCGGAGTTGGTGTGTGTGTTCTAACAGCATCATGATAACACTAGAGCACTGTCACTGATTTCTGTCCAATTCAAAACTCAGGGGCCTTTCACTCCCAGTCACTCTAGTCACTGGGTCAGGTATCAATTGGCCTTCTCTAAAAGCCTCAACTGACACGTTCCTCAATCTACTTCCAGAAGCGATGCGTACATTTTCGATTAGTTGACTACTACCTAAATGAGTAAATGAGAGTTGAATACGGAATTGTAGCTTTTTGTGAAATCAATATTCCCCAAAGAAAAGCTGTTTATCGGAATCAGAAGACATTTAACATGATATTGCATTCCAATACTCAAGGATAATATTGAGGCTTAGGCCCTAGAAACGCCCAGTAGTCTGTCACACCTGTCTGCTTCTTGGTAGTTTGTAATGGTGACCTGTTGATGTCTACAGGTTGGAGACTTTGATGGTGATCACAACCTAAAGCTCAAAAGACCAGAGGCTGATATGGAGCTGCGACTGGGATGCAGGGCTTCCCTGGTCCTGGTCATACTGGTCCTGACACTCTCAGGACTGAGGGTTGATGCTCAGAGCAGGGCAGGTAAGGACATCAGCTGTTAATAGCTGGTTCAAAAGTATTTGTTTTTTTCTCCATAGACTTTGAGCCACACTGAGCTTGTCTGGAACCAGTGGAGTAGTCCTGAAAGTAGAAACCCTGCCCACCTGGCACTAGTGTGGCTAGCTCAATCTTCAGTAGTTAGAAAGAAATGAAATACTATTTGAACCAAAGCCTGGTTCTTACTATCTTTATGTACAGTACTGGGAATTCCTCAGGTCTGACTTCTAACATCCACTTCCTCTCAGGCTGTAAGAACGTGCACTATGACCTGGTGTTCATCCTGGACACGTCGTCCAGTGTGGGGAAGGAGAACTTTGAGAAGATCCGCCAGTGGGTCTCCAACCTGGTGGAGTCGTTCGACGTGGGCCCGGACAAGACGCGTGTGGCTGTGGTACGCTACAGCGACCGGCCCACCACCGAGTTCAACCTGGGACGGTACAGCACCATGGACGAGGTGAAGAAGGCCGCCAGGAACATCCGCTACCTGGGAGGGAACACCATGACCGGGGACGCCATAAGCTACACCACCACCAACATCTTCACAGAGCGGGCCGGGGCCAGGCCTGCCGCCAGGGGCATCCAGAAGGTGGCTATCCTCCTGACGGACGGGAGGAGCCAGGATTACGTGTTGGAGCCTTCCAAGGCGGCGGCGAAGGCCGGGGTGAGGATGTTCGCAGTGGGCATCGGGGAGGCTCTGAAGATGGAACTCGAAGAGATCGCTGCGGAACCTAAGAACGCTCACGTGTTCCATGTGACAGACTTTAACGCCATCGACAAGATCAGAGGTCGGCTGAGGAGACGGCTCTGTGAAAGTAAGTAACCAATCACAGGCTGAGAAGGAGGCTCTGTGAGAGTAGATTATCAGGTGCAGGATTTTTATGTGACTGCCTTTACTCTTTAGTTTGTCAGTTTTGAGAAAACAGATTCCAACAAGATGTTTACATTACATACACAATCAGATTTTCAGAATTGGGTCTTAAATTCAGTTGAAAATGCAGTTATTTCTATCAATCAAAAGCCTGCACCTTTTTACTATACAATCTGTGACTTTGAACATGAAAGATATCTCCATCGATATCACACTGAACTTACACTCCAAAACGAACCCTTTTACACCTCTAACCAAGACTCTAACCCAAAACTCCACCACACACCTTAATTCAATTACATTACATGAGCCATTTCAATTGGCTTTTCCTCTCGACTAGGCCTTTTCCCTCGACTACGACGGGTGTGACATGATATGTGTGAGGCGTGGGCGTTAAGCACAGATCGGCTCATAAATGACGTTGTTGTGGCCACTTGCCCCAGTGACTTGGGTAAGAGGCGTGGAACGCTGGATAGCCTGAATTACTCTAACCTCCAGGACCCAGCCACACTACTACACATCCCCCGACAGGGAAACGTTCAGAACAAATGTTACAAACGTCATTAAAATAACAACACGTATATACTGGGACGGCTCTGGGCTGGTGAGGAAAGTGGAGCAGTGAGTATATATTGTATGTTCAGGACAGGAGGTGGAATACGATTGGTTGGATGCTTCCCACTCCAGAGTTTGCATTCCCCACTAAAATGATCTGAACAGGAAAGCAGCGCGTGCCTGAAACTGTAGCGCCTCAACGGAATCCTTGGGACCTCTCAACTCTGACGTCACCGTATTAAAGTTGACATTTAAAATGGTTAGGGAAGAGTTATGGTTAGGGTAAGGATATGGGTTAAGGTTAGGGTTAGGGCAAAGACAGCACAGTATGGGTTAGAAACTCTGGTGAAGGTTTAGGGTAGGGACGTCCCATGGATACCGGATAGCACTAACCTGCCTGAAACCCTGACAGTAAATAAGGAAGATGAAATGACACGGTCCCACAGCTGTACCTGACGATGTGGGCCTCGTCACAAGATAAGTGTTGGAGCACCGTTTCAACATAGCCTGTCTCTGAAATGCCACCCCATTGGTCAAAAGTAGTGCACTATGTAGGGAATTTTGTGCCATTTTGGATGCACACACATAATCTCATTTACTGCTAAAAAGCACAACAGGATAGTACAATACTCAGAGCTGTGTTTAGTGTTAACTCAGAATCACACTGTAATAAGAGCCTCTATTCTTTATTTAAGTCAGACAGGTGTTCTTGTGTAGTAATACTTTAACCACTTGAGTTTGGCAGGATGCTAGGAGATTCCTTTGGAAGCTCTTAACCCTGACCCTTCCCTCTGAGACCACAGATTCCAATGTTAATATAACCACCTTGAAGTCAGTCTATACATTCCTCTCTAGTCGTAATGGCACTTCCTTTCAGACATTCAATCTATTACGATATGGGGATAAGGGTACTCAGGGCTCACTACACAGAACCTCTTTACCTTGGACAACTAGTTAATTCGCCACCCAAAATTGTTCCTTCTGGTAATCTCTAGGATCACCATGTTAGTGTATCTAAGAATATAAGTGGGCACCGCACAGAGTGGCCCAAGTTATTTTTGCCCTGAAAATTACAGTTCTAAAGTTTCAAGTAGGTCCTAAAGAGCAGTTTATGAATTCCACGTTGTATGTTTTCACCTTTTCATCTAACATTACCACCACCGTTAAACACAGTGCTGGGAGAATATATATATAAACACAGAAACCTTTTAACTTGAACTAAACCTCAGTGAACGAGAAAGGCGTCTTTGCCAAATCAAAGATTATTCAACAGCCATAATTGTACTTATGAGGTAATACAGTAGACTGAATTAGTACACTCCTTAGTTAGAGCCTGTTTTCAGTTGAATGTTTTTGATTATATTTTTGGGAACCATAGAAGTCCACTAGACATATTAGGGCTATTATGCTTTTAGATTTGAGCAAAGTGCAATAACACTGTAGACTACCTAAGCTGGAACCCAAGGCCTGAGTTAGCACTGTTTTGTATTTAATTCAACCAAATGTTCCTATATCATTTACAGATGTTTTTAGTTCAACTTAATAATAAACAACAGGCTAAATAAGTCCCATCACCTGATCCACTATGTTTCCTGTTGATACAAGAGCATGGACACACTTGACCTTGCATGACCTCACAATCCACCCATGACATGGCATATCCATTCTCCCGCAGATATCTCTTTCCCAGAGTTAATTAGTGATGGCGCCAAAAACAAATCGATACAGTTACATATTTGGATGTTATTTTTGACAATATATCGCAACATTATGCTGGACAATAGCTAGGCTTCCATCCAATTGCTGATAGATTTTCATGCGAAAGTCTAAAAGCTGCATGGAAACGATATGCACATTTCCCCCTCAGAAATGGGTTTCCATCCAATTGACTTGTTGCAGTTTAAAGGCTGCGCATGATGACGTAGCGCACATAAGAGGAACTTTTGCAGTTAAATTCCCATCTACAAAATAAAAAATACAAGTTAAATGGGTTTCAATCGCATTTCCAACTCTACTGATGGTTTTGTCACAAAGAATGTTGCGTTATATAGTGAATGTGCTCTCTCTGGTCTTGGCAAGTGCACTGTAGCCAACAGCTCACAGATACAGTGTGGGTATAGCCGACATGATGAGATTATTATGGACAAAAAGAGCGAAATCTTTTTCAATTGTTCTGAATGGCAGCCAAGCCTCAATCATCATGTCACCAGAATAAGACCCTGGAGATTTATTGAAAAGGAACATCAAGCTCATCACTTTGCACTTTCACCACCCTGTGAAGTTCAACAAAACCTATTTAATTGGGAGGACCACACACAACTTAATCGCGTGACTCTAAGTTTACTTCGATATGATAGTTATTATATCAATATTTGGATGTTTCCACAGCCATTTCTTTGCATAATTAATTTGATCAACATAAAAATATCCCACCTTGTCTAGC
The DNA here is from genome assembly GCF_023373465.1 of Oncorhynchus keta. Lineage (NCBI taxonomy): Eukaryota > Metazoa > Chordata > Actinopteri > Salmoniformes > Salmonidae > Oncorhynchus > Oncorhynchus keta. Next base: position 30,574,564 of record NC_068439.1, read on the forward strand.
CTACTTTGTTTTGTCAACATTTGGAAAGTTTACCGACCAATATTCTGTTTCCATAAGGCCTGTCTTTAAATGTGTTATCCGACATGTACTGTAATTCACTCTCATAAAAAGGTTGGATGGAAACCTGGTTAGTATCGTAATATTATTTACGTGCTATTCGGCTGTACCTGCACCAAAAAGCATTTTCCCTTCATAGCTTGTTCTCCGTCTTCTTTTGAAATGTTGAGCCAATTTGTTTTCAGCACTTTGACTTCCATGACTGATGTAAACTGGTTTTCTCATGGCTCTGTCTTGTCCCTCAGCAACAGACATACAGTATGGTAAACCCCAAAATGCAGATTCAGCTCAACCTGATAAGGACATGCTGCTTTTGCATTGTATGTTACTGCTGGTGTATGAGACCTATGAGATACCACTGGACCCAAAAATGTTAAGGGCTCTGCCCTGCATTGCTTCCATTTGAACTCTGTGGTGGATCTTTAAATTATAGCTGTTGGGCCACAAGGAGAGGGAGTGGCCAGCTCTGCAGTGAGAACAGTCTCAGACCTTCAGTTATGGCGGAATCCTAAAACACAGTGACGCACAGCTGTCCTATCAAAGCTGGCATTGTAACTGTTGGCCAAAATAGGTATGTAGTATTACTCCAACCATCTCCTTACAAACTGAATTGAAGACATCCTATAACCACCAGCAAAGCCTATTTGGTTTACATGTTTGGAAATGCTTAAATAAAGGAAAAATCCACACCAAAACGATATTTTGGTATTTGTTTCGTTAGTCAGTTGTTAATATAGTCTCAAAATGTTTTTCACATCAGCAATCAAGTTTTCAAGACATGTAACTTTCACAATACAGCATCTTATGATGCAAAATGCATCATACTGTCTATATTTCTGTATTTTATATATATATATATTTATTTATTTATTTATTTATATATATATATATATATATACACAGTACCCGTCAAAAGTTTGGACACACCTACTCATTCCAGGGTTTTTCTTAATTTTTTCTTTATTATTCAACAAGACAGAAAATTGTAAAAATTAAGAAAAACGCTGACATGAGTAGGTGTGTCCAAACTTTTGACTGGTACTGTAGTGACGACATCAAAACTATGAAATAACACACATGGAATCATGTAGTAACCAAAAAAGTTTTAAACAAATCAAAAAATATTTTAGATTTTAGATAGTAGCCACCCTTTGCCTTGATGACAGCTTTGTACACTCTTGGCATTCTCTCAACCAGCTTCACTTGGAATACTTTTCCAACAGTCTTGAAGGAGTTCCCACATATGCTGTGCACTTGTTGGTTGCTTCCTTTACTCTGTGGTCCAACTCATCTCAAACAATCTCAATCGGGTTGAGTTCGGGTGATTGTGGAGACCAGGTCATCTGATGCAGCACTCCATCAGTCTCCTTGGTCAAATAGCCGTTACACAGCCTGGAGGTGTGTTTTGGGTCATTGTCCTGTTGAAAAACAAATGGGAGTCCCAATAATATGCAAAGCAGAATGCGGTGGTAGACATGCTGGTTAAGTGTGCCTTGAATTCTAAATAAATCACGGACAGTGTCACCAGCAAACTGGTACTGTATACACAGTTGAAGTAGGAAGTTTACATACACCTTAGCCAAATATGTTTAAACTCAGTTTCTCACAATTCCTGAAATTTAATCCTAGTAAAAATTCCCTGTCTTAGGTCAGTTAGGATCACCGCTTTATTTTAAGAATGTGAAATGTCAGAATAATAGTAGAGAGAATGATTTATTTCAGCTTTTATTTCTTTCATCACATTCCCAGTGGGTCAGAAATGTACATACAATCAATTCGTATTTGGTAGCATTGCCTTTAAATTCTTTAACTTGGGTCAAACATTTCGGGTAGCCTTCCACAAGCTTCCCACAATAAGTTGGATGAATTTTGGCCCATTCCTCCTGACAGAGCTGGTGTAACTGAGTCAGGTTTGTAGGCCTCCTTGCTTGCACACGCTTTTTCAGTTCTGCCCACAAATGTTCAATGGGATTGAGGTCAGGGCTTTGTGTTGGCCACTCCAATAACTTGACTTTGTTGTCCTTAAGCCATTTTGCCACAACTATGCTTGGGGTCATTGTTCATTTGGAAGACGAATTTGTGACCAAGCTTTAACTTCCTGTCTGATGTCTTGAGATGTTGCTTCAATATATCCCCATAATGTTCCTACCTCATGATGCCATCTATTTTGTGAAGTGCACCAGTCCCTCCTGCAGCAAAGCACTCTCACAACATGATGCTGCCACCCCAGTGCTTCACGGTTGGGATGGTATTCTTCGGGAAGGCCTTGAAATACATCCACAGGTACACCTCCAATTGACTCAAATGATGTCAATTAGCCTATCAGAAGCTTCTAAAGCCATGACATAGTTTTCTGGAATTTTCCAAGCTGTTTAAAGGCACAGTCAACATATTGTATGTAAACTTCTGACCCACTGGAATTGTGATACAGTGAATTATAAGTGAAATAATCTGTCTGTAAACAATTGTTGGAAAATTAACTTGAGTCATGCACAAAGTAGATGTCCTAACTGACTTGCCAAAACTATAGTTTGTTGACAAGAAATTTGTGGAGTGGTTGAAAAACGAGTTTTAATGACTCCAACCGTAGTATATGTAAACATCCGCATTCAAATGTATATATATATATATATATATATCTTCAACATTTGATTGCTGACATCTAAAACATTTTGGAACTATGTCAGCAATGGACTAATGAAACGAATACCAAAAGATAGTTTCGGGGTGGAATTTTCCTTTAAAATAAAAGTTTAAAAAGTCAAATGTAAAAAACAAAACAAGTAAGGATACAAAAACAAACAATTGAACAACATAAAACCCATCACAGAGATTAGACACCAAATCAAATGTAGAAATGATTGGTTGCAAATGTCCTTTTCTACCACAGTAAAAATATTATTATGGCAGCCAGGCACAAACACTGTTACACACTGTAACAGTCTACCAGGGATAAACTGTCTACCTGAATTTTCACAGGACATTATGCACTTGACTCTGCAGTTAGAAAGAACAAGGCATGTCAAGAGACGGAGCCATTCCGTCCATAGTAAAGTTAATGCCTCCTTAACTCAACAAAGTCCTTTTTATAGCCGCAATTAAAGAAAATTACAGGGTCTGATAGTGCATGATCATCAGAGACACAATCTGCTCTGTGGTTTGGGTTTCTGCCTGCTTTACACACGCACAAGTTCACACGCATGCACACATGCACAAACATGCACACACACACTTGAGATTAACAATACATTTGGTTAAGTGCCGTTAATTCTTCTCATGCCAATTTATCATAGCATCACAGTTCAAATGCAATAATGTCAGTTAAAACTGAATTCCTCTCGTCTTAAGAATTTCACCTTCAGCACCTTTTAGTGTCAGTGTGTCTGCTCTCCTCTCAGTCGTCATAGCTGACAACTATTTCAGAGATTTTACTAATAGAGATCAATGGAATGAGAATTGGAGTTTCTAATATGCCTGTTTCTGCACATGAACATCCTACAACAAACTGTGCAGCATTCCACGAAAGTAGAGTGAGATGGGCAAAGAAATGTACAGTACATTTACAGTATACCCCTCTCCAACCAGAGGAGGCTGGTGGGAAGAGCTATAGGAGGCTGGGCTCATTGTAATGACTGGAATGGAATAAATGGAATGGAGTCAAACATATGGGTTCATATGTTTGATATGGTTACATGTATACCGTTCAAGACATTGCAATGAGCTCCTCCCACCAGCCTCCACTGTCTCCAACTGAGCCACTAGCTTCCATCCCAGTTTGAACATCATACAAAGGACCCATCCCATTGTGTCAGCAGCATTGATACCTGTTACCCCAGCAACAACACATAGACAAGTCAGGATGGCATCTTCCCTCTTGCAAATAAAAAAGACTTCTCTGCCAATGTAAACTAACCCTGAGTGGGGCTGTTGCCTTTCATATCTGTCACCACTGGCATCACTCGGCCATCCCAGGCCTGTGAGGTATGTATGTGTGTGTGAGTCTAAAACTGTCACCGCTGGGAATGGTGCATGCATCACTCCAGTGGCTTGTGATTCACGCCCTTGGCATTTTTCCTATTTTGTTGCCTTACATCCTGGAATTAAAATTGATTTTGATTTTCTTTTAAACATTTGATTTACACAACATTCAAACCAGAAGTAAGACAAAAAAACTGAAAACTTGAACGTGCATAACTATTCACCCCCCTCTCCTCCCAAAGTGAATACTTTGTAGAGTCACCTTTTGCAGCAATTACAGCTGCAAGTCTCTTGGGGTATGTCTTTACAAGCTTGGCACATCTGGCCACTGGGATTGTTGCTCATTTTTCAAGGCAAAACTGTTCCAGCTCTTTCAAGGTGGATGGGTTCTGCTGTTGTACAGCAATATTTAAGTCATACCACAGATTCTCAATTGGATTGAGGTCTGGGCATTGACTAGGCCATTCCAAGACATTTAAAGGTTTCCGCTTAAACCACTCAAGTGTTGCTTTAGCAGTATGCTTAGGGTCATTGTCCTGCTGGAAGGTGAACCTCCGTCCCAGTCTCAAATCTCTGGAAGACTGAAACAGGTTTTCCTCAAGAATTTCCCTGTATTTAGCGCCATCCATCATTCCTTCAATTCTGACCAGTTTCCCAGTCCTGGCCAATGAAAAACATCCCCACAGCATGATGCAGCCACCATCATGCTTCACTATGGGGATGGTATTCTCAGGTTGATGAGAGGTGTTGGGTTTGCGCCAGACATAGCGTTTTCCTTGATGGCCAAAAAGCTACATTTTAGTCTCATCTGATCTGAGTACCCTCTTCCATATGTTTGGGGAGTCTCCCACATACCTTTATGCTTATTTTTTTCTTCAAGCAATGGCTTTTTTTCTGGCCACTTTTCTGTAAAGCCCAGCTCTGTAGAGTGTATGGCTTAAAGTGGTCCTATGGACAGATACTCCAATCTCCACTGTGGAGTTTTGCAGCTCCTTCAGGGTTATCTTTGGTCTCTTTGTTGCCTCTCTGATTAATGCCCTCCTTGCCTGGTCTGTGAGTTTTGGTGGGTGGACATCTTTTGGGAGGTTTGTTGTGGCGCCATATTCATTCCATTTTTTAATAATGGATTTAATGGTGCTCCATGGGATGTTTAAAGTTTCTGATATTTTTTATAATCCAACCCTGATCTGTACTTCTCCACAACTTTGTCCCTAACCTGTTTGGAGAGGTCCTTGGTCTTCATGGTGAAGCTTGCTTGGTGCTGCTCCTTGCTTAGTGGTGTTGCAGACTCTGGGGCCTTTCAGAACAGGTGTTTTTATACTGAGATCATATGAAAGGTCATGGGACACTTAGATTGCAGACAAGTGGACTTTATTTAACTAATTATGTGACTTCTGAAGGTAATTGGTTGCACCAGATCTTATTTAGGGGCATCATAGCTGAGGGGGTGAGTAGCTATACATGTACCATTTTTTTAAACAAATACTTTTTAAAATTTCACTTCACCAATTTGGACTATTTTGTGTATGTCCATTACATGACATCCAAATAAAAATCAGTTTAAATTACAGGTTGTAATGCAACAAAATAAGAAAAAAGCCAAGGGAGATGAATACCTTTGCAAGGCACTGTACTCCTACTGGAGTATCTACCGATAGTTTCAATGAAGAATCCCGTTTCAATGGGACACGCCCTTCATAACTCCGATCATCTAGTTAAAACTAATGATTCTATTGAATGAAAACAATGTATCTAGGTTTCTAGGATAGGTCAAAGATTGCATTCTGTATAAGATTTGTTTTTTCTCCACACTGTGAAAATGGATTTATTGACTACGTAAATCCAAGTGTGCAGCTTAAGACAAATGACAAAGTGTTTACTTGAATTACTGTATATGGAAGGCATAAACTGATCAAAATAAGATTCTCTGTTACTCCAATCTAATTCTGCTCTTCTGCTCTCTCCTCAGACGTGCTGTGCCCCAATATGAAGGTCCAACCAGACCGCTTCAAACCCAACAGTACCAGTTATGGATTGGAGGAAGTTCCAGGTAAAAACAGATTTTTTTCTCTCCCCTTTTCACTGATAAAATTTTCATCTAAAAGAATGGTTAAAAGCTCAAGTGCCATGTATCTTTCATCTGACTGCAAGTATCATTGGATCTATGCAATCATGGTGAATAACAACGTCTGAAAATAGGCCCACTACACAAATACCTATTTTTCATGAACATTTGTACTGAGACCAGATGGTAAATGAATTGCTAAATGACTTTCTCTACCCTCTCCTCTATCACTTCAGACCTTCCTTGGAGAACACGAAGGGAAAAGTATTTGAACCTAGCCAAAACATACCTATTCATTTATTCGTTTGCTGGGACTAGTTTCATGTTGTTATAATGTTACAAAAAGTATCAAAGCTTGTCCATGAAGCAGCCTACTTCCCTTGTGTTGAACTTTCCATCCAACTATAAGAGAAGGTGGGACGTTTTACTGAATGACAATTATGACAACTTCAAATTGATTATTATGGTCTAGTTCTGTATTTACTGATTATATCAAAGCACCGTAGCAGGTTCAAGTTGTTCTTGTGGTCTCTATTTTCAGTGGGTATTTATATAAAAAAATAGTTTCTGAGAAATGTGGAGCAGTATTGCTTAACCAGATAGGTAGGATGTTGTCTTACAGTCTTAAGGGATCAGAGTTCCTGTCTACTGTATGCCTCCCACTCACATTCATCATGCTAAGCGGAAAAACAGACCGGGACCAGGAGGGATGTCTGACTCCTGCTACAGCCTCTTTACCTGGGGAGAGGAAACGGTCAAGTCTAGTGTGAAACGCGTACAATATCATGAAAGCAGATCAGAATACAAGTATTGGAGTAATGGCACTGAGATATCTGATCTTAGAGAACATCAAGCAGTGAGAAATGTTAGATTTACATGCTGTTCAAAATGATAATTTGCTTCGTAACCTAGCGTGTCAAAGCAGTGTGAATAATTGCAATAACATACTTCAGAGTTTTACTGCTGAATTATTTTTCCTTTACTTCTCCTGAGTGATTTAGGGTCAACTGCCACAACCTAAATCTTTCACTCAAAAGTCACGGTTTTGATACCACCATCTAGTGCAAAAGGCAGAGGAGGCCAATTTCTTCTAGCCAAAATAATCGTTTTCAAATAAGACTGATTAGCTAAATGAGGTGTTACTGCATGGCTGGAACAAAAGCCTGCACACCTACAAGCCCTTAGCGGATAAGACCCCTGGGGGAGTAGTCTAGGGCATTCGGGGACCGAGTCCGAACTCAGTCATGTGGAGCTACACACTGAAACAGCTTTTCAGCCAAGTTCAGGAAAACCCTATCTGGGGAAGAACAGAGGTTTAACAACGTGGGTCGTAAACCTGTCTGAGAAGCTGAGGCCTTCTGGCAGAGCTGCGTTTGTTTCTGGTGTTTGAAACGACAGTTCCTCCGGGGGTTCCCACTGACTAGACTGGATACATCACATCCTCTAGTATATACACCACTTCTAATTATGTGGCTGGGCCTTTACTATAAACTGCAATATAAAGAGGAAGAAATCTGGATAAATCACTAGAACTATGCAGCCAAAGTTGTTTGAAGATGCTTCACATTCACAACTACAATAAATGTGTTGTTATAAAGTCTCTTAAATGACACACACACACACACACCACTGTATTTGTGTCATTTCTGCGGGAGCTTAAACTAAGTGGAGCCACTCCCTTATTCTGGCCTCGCTAGATATCAGGCCCACTAGGTTTGTCTGTTAAATAGATGTACTGCCAGAGGACATTAAACTCCACTTGTTTAAATGGCAGAGGTCTAAAATACACTCCTATTTGCAATTATGTCATTGGTGCTCCAATGGAACAGCTGTGTGTGTGTGTGTGTGCGAGTGTGTTTGTGTGTAAGGGTTTCCAGGGTTAGCCACCCATCATATTAATGTGGTTTGTAGAGGACACACCCTTTTAAACAACGATCAAGTCACTATGGCAATGCTACCAGAGCCCAAGAACCAGGGGCAGGGAGTTTACTAATGCTGCCTGCTATCCATCTGATCTCAGTACTGCAGCCCATGGTCCTGTTGTCCTGTAAATACAGTCTGGCATAATTCACAATAAAAGTGGGTCAAATTGCATTTGCACTGTTTGTTTGACTTAGGACCAGCTTGAATAACCTGCTGTTTCATCCTATGAATGCAGGTATCATTCATAAGTTATAGTCTAGACTGCAGTTTGCTATGAGTGCTCGAGAGAATCACTCTTGAGAGAGTTTTAATCAGGCTACAGTACACGTTTTCTCAGCTAGATTTGAATCACATTTCCCATATGGACATGATTCAGAAGAAATATGCCTTGCGAATGTCAATATGTGATACTTCACATTGTTCAGGGGGCAGTTAAGTGCCATTATGAAGGCGGTAATGTGAGAGTGCTACTGAAGAGTACAGGCAGGTGGCAAAGCACACAGGCGGCAGATACAACATTGGCAGCAAACAAACAAGTGACCTTAAAACATACAGGTGCCCCAAGAGCCCTGTCATAGCATGCTGTTGGATAACTGTAGAAGGGACCCCATAACCCATCAACTGTCTGAGACCATAAACATTCCTCTGACCTGCTGCATTTATCTACTTCATCTCATAGCAAGAAAGTGTGAATTACTCAGACAGTCAGACAGACAGGTCTACTGGTCTGTGGGGTTAGCTGCCCCACCCCACCCCGCCTAGACAATTATGGTAGGGGAAACACTTTGAGATCAGATGTAATCTGGGTGGGTCCTGGTCAAGGAGGTACCCAACTACCCATAATCTAGCTGTGAGGTTTTTAATAGCTCTGTTTTCTCTTCTGTCATCGTGCTGCACTGTGCAAATATTCTCCGTGCTCTGTGCACTCGTTGAGTCCCGTGGCTTTAAGGACAAGCCGGGCTGTAGCACAGACCTGTCATTTAGATTGGCAGAGGATGCTGTATAATCATCATCCTCCAAAAAGTTATTCTGAACAGCCAGAGACGGCCAATGGGTCGACCTGGCTCTGTGGGGAACGCCAAATGAGTGCAGTGACTGGGGAAGAGAAAGACACAATGCATTCTTTTGATCCGGACAGATGGTAACATCTGAGCACTGGGCGAGGCTGCCGCGATGGTCGCTTTATAATTACACACAGTGGGGATATCATGGTCGCCAATCAATGGTTCTATGGTGCTCTGCTGACTCTTCTCAATATTTATTCACCAAGTTGGGTCAGACCAGACAACCAATGTCTATCTCTCAACACTCAGATGTAAATGGGTTAGGCATACTGAGTGACTAAAAGGGTTCCTCTCACTCTGATTGGTGATAGCACCAGTCAATCTCGCCATTTGTTCAACAGGATTGCTGAATGGTAGGAGACCCTACGTCTAAACCAGTCTGGGAAGTCAAATGGCTACTCTAGCAATCAATTAGTGGGTAACCACAAACTACAGAGAGGATTTCCTTCTGTCTGTAACTTTTCTTTTCTCAGGGGCCTCCCGAGTGGCACAACGGTCTAAAGGCACTGCATTTCAGTGCTAGATGTGTTCCTACAGATCTGGGTTTGATCCCGGGCTGTGTCGCAGCCAGCCGCGACCTGGAGACGAATGAGGCGGCCCACAATTGGCCCAGCGTCGTCCGGATTAGGGGAGGGTTGGGATGTCCTTGTCCCATTGTGTTTTAGCGACTCCTTGTGGCTCTCTCTCTCAACCCCCCCCCCCCTTTTATTTAACTGTATCAATCTGACTAGCTAGTAAGGATACACACACACATGTATATATATATATATATATCTGTCAGTCATTTTCAACCTATAGCTCTTTTTGATGGGATCTAGTGTGTTGCTCTGGACTTGTCATGATCAGTGCTCCCTCTGTTGGTGAGCAGAAGAAAGTTCTACAAACCACTTCAATGATTTGATTTACTCAGCTACAACTCCAGGCTAATCATGTTATTTTCTGTCCCGTCTGTTGCAGGGTTCGACCTGATGGAATACTTCAAAGTGGAAAACATACTGGGACCAAGGTTTGATGAGGGCCAAAGCTCCTATGTTCGACTAGGGACCATGCCTATTGTACAACAGACAGAGTGAGTGAACAATTCTTTATTTGCTGTGACAAGTAGGGCTACATTTAATTCCCAGGCTGCAGCGTACATTGATTGAGTTGAGTTGAGTTGCTGACAGGTCTTCCATCACAATCTTCCTATCCTAATACAAAGTGAAGACACATTTCAACTGTTTGAGGGCAGTGGAAGTCTAGAAAAAAAGCATCTTTATTGATAACACCAACACATTTCTACCTTTAGGTTTACACAGGGAGCCAAATTCCTTACTTTTTTTCCTACTAATTGATATTTTTATCAATCAGATCAGCTCTTTGACGATGATTGGACAAAAGTCAGAATTGTGCTGCTTGTGTAAACGCTTTTACAGGCTACATTTTACAGGCTACTCCAATGGGTTCAGGGGTTATGATACTGATGGTTTTTATGGCTGTGGCCACCAGCACACCGCTTCGGGTATAACATTGCATTTCAACATAACACATTGGGGTGATGAAACAACAGAGCCCCATTCATTTTCAATGGAGGGAAGTGAAGTGGGTGGGGGACCGTTGGGGAAAGCTGAACTTTATGCAATATTGCAACGCTACTGACCAATCTAAGCTCACAATAGCTTCCAGATCCTACTGGATTGGCTGTTCATACCTAGCTTACTAGCATCCACATGAGATTATTGCTAGACTGGCTATCCAAATAACTGTTGTTGACCCTAAAGCATTTTAGCTAAGCTTAACCCTAACCCTTTTCCTAACCTTAACCTGCTGCGTTAATTTCTACTAACCTGCTACGTGAAGTCACTTCTGTCCGTAGCTGGGTACGCTTAGCTACAGTTGTCAACAAATCATCAGTCTCGACACACCATCAGTATCATCACACCTGTAATAATAGTTTTCATCAACTTCCACTGCTTTACAAGAGTTGCCCAATTTCATCTTCACTTCAGTTCACTCCTCAGTTTTAGTGATGGGTGTATTTGAACAGTCCTTGCTCCCATCCCTACCCCTTTGAAGTTGACATTAAAACATGGTTAAGGTAAGGGCTAGTGTTAGATTATGGTTAGGGTAAGGGCTAGTGTTAGATTATGGTTAAGGTAAGGGCTAGTGTTAGATTATGGTTAGGGTAAGGGCTAGTGTTAGATTATGGTTAAGGTAAGGGCTAGTGTTAGATTATGGTTAGGGTATTAGGCTAGTGTTAGATTATGGTTTAGTGGTAAGGGCTAGTGTTAGATTATGGTTAGGGTAAGGGCTAGTGTTAGATTATGGTTAGGTAAGGGCTAGTGTTAAGGTAAGGGCTAGTGTTAGATTATGGTTAAGGTAAGGGCTAGTGTTAGATTATGGTTAGGGTAAGGGCTAGTGTTAGATTATGGTTAGGGTAAGGGCTAGTGTTAGATTATGGTTAGGGTAAGGGCTAGTGTTAGATTATGGTTAGGGTAAGGGCTAGTGTTAGATTATGGTTAAGGTAAGGGCTAGTGTTAGATTATGGTTAGGGTAAGGGCTAGTGTTAGATTATGGTTAGGGTAAGGGCTAGTGTTAGATTATGGTTAGGGTAAGGGCTAGTGTTAGATTATGGTTAGGGTAAGGGCTAGTGTTAGATTATGGTTAGGGTAAGGGCTAGTGTTAGATTATGGTTAGGTAAGGGCTAGTGTTAGATTATGGTTAGGGTAAGGGCTAGTGTTAGATTATGGTTAGGGTAAGGGCTAGTGTTAGATTATGGTTAGGGTAAGGGCTAGTGTTAGATTATGGTTAAGGTAAGGGCTAGTGTTAGATTATGGTTAGGTAAGGGCTAGTGTTAGATTATGGTTAGGGTAAGGGCTAGTGTTAGATTATGGTTAAGGTAAGGGCTAGTGTTAGATTATGGTTAGGGTATTAGGCTAGTGTTAGATTATGGTTAAGGTAAGGGCTAGTGTTAGATTATGGTTAGGGTAAGGGCTAGTGTTAGATTATGGTTAGGGTAAGGGCTAGTGTTAGATTATGGTTAGGGTAAGGGCTAGTGTTAGATTATGGTTAGGGTAAGGGCTAGTGTTAGATTATGGTTAGGGTAAGGGCTAGTGTTAGATTATGGTTAGGGTAAGGGCTAGTGTTAGATTATGGTTAGGGTAAGGGCTAGTGTTAGATTATGGTTAAGGTAAGGGCTAGTGTTAGATTATGGTTAGGGTAAGGGCTAGTGTTAGATTATGGTTAGGGTAAGGGCTAGTGTTAGATTATGGTTAGGGTAAGGGCTAGTGTTAGATTATGGTTAGGGTAAGGGCTAGTGTTAGATTATGGTTAGGGTAAGGGCTAGTGTTAGATTATGGTTAGGGTAAGGGCTAGTGTTAGATTATGGTTAGGGTAAGGGCTAGTGTTAGATTATGGTTAAGGTAAGGGCTAGTGTTAGATTATGGTTAGGGTAAGGGCTAGTGTTAGATTATGGTTAGGGTAAGGGCTAGTGTTAGATTATGGTTAAGGTAAGGGCTAGTGTTAGATTATGGTTAGGGTAAGGGCTAGTGTTAGATTATGGTTAAGGTAAGGGCTAGTGTTAGATTATGGTTAGGGTAAGGGCTAGTGTTAGATTATGGTTAAGGTAAGGGCTAGTGTTAGATTATGGTTAGGGTAAGGGCTAGTGTTAGATTATGGTTAGGGTAAGGGCTAGTGTTAGATTATGGTTAGGGTAAGGGCTAGTGTTAGATTATGGTTAGGGTAAGGGCTAGTGTTAGATTATGGTTAGGGTAAGGGCTAGTGTTAGATTATGGTTAAGGTAAGGGCTAGTGTTAGATTATGGTTAAGGTAAGGGCTAGTGTTAGAGGGTAGGGTTTAGATTATGGTTAGGGTAAGGGCTAGTGTTAGATTATGGTTAGGGTAAGGGCTAGTGTTAGATTATGGTTAGGGTAAGGGCTAGTGTTAGATTATGGTTAGGGTAAGGGCTAGTGTTAGATTATGGTTAGGGTAAGGGCTAGTGTTAGATTATGGTTAAGGTAAGGGCTAGTGTTAGATTATGGTTAGGGTAAGGGCTAGTGTTAGATTATGGTTAGGGTAAGGGTAGGGTTTAAGGTTAGGGTAAGGGTAGGGTTTAAGGTTAGGGTAAGGGTAGGGTTTAAGGTTAGGGTTAGGGTAGGGTTTAAGGTTAGGGTAAGGGTAGGGTTTAAGGTTAGGGTAAGGGTAGGGTTTAAGGTTAGGGTAAGGGTAGGGTTTAAGGTTAGGGTAAGGGTAGGGTTTATGGTTAGGGTAAGGGTAGGGTTTAAGGTTAGGGTAAGGGTAGGGTTTAAGGTTAGGGTTAGGGTAAGGGTTAGTGTTAGATTATGGTTAGGGTAAGGTTAGGTTAGCTAGTGTTAGATTATGGTTAGGGTAAGGGCTAGTGTTAGATTATTGTTAGGGTAAGGGTAGGGTTTAAGGTTAGGGTAAGGGTAGGGTTTAAGGTTAGGGTAAGGGTAGGGTTTAAGGTTAGGGTTAGGGTAGGGTTTAAGGTTAGGGTAAGGGTAGGGTTTAAGGTTAGGGTAAGGGTAGGGTTTAAGATTAGGGTAATGGTAGGGTTTAAGGTTAGGGTAAGGGTAGGATTTAAGGTTAGGGTAAGGGTAGGGTAGGGTTTAAGGTTAGGGTTAGGGTAAGGGCTAGTGTTAGATTATGGTTAGGGTAAGGGCTAGTGTTAGATTATGGTTAGGGTAAGGGCTAGTGTTAGATTATTGTTAGGGTAAGGGTAGGGTTTAAGGTTAGGGTAAGGGTAGGGTTTAAGGTTAGGGTAAGGGTAGGGTTTAAGGTTAGGGTTAGGGTAGGGTTTAAGGTTAGGGTAAGGGTAGGGTTTAAGGTTAGGGTAAGGGTAGGGTTTAAGATTAGGGTAATGGTAGGGTTTAAGGTTAGGGTAAGGGTAGGATTTAAGGTTAGGGTAAGGGTAGGGTAGGGTTTATGGTTAGGTAAGGGTAGGGTTTAAGGTTAGGGTTAGGGTAGGGTTTAAGGTTAGGGTAAGGGTAGGGTTTAAGGTTAGGGTTAGGGTAGGGTTTAAGGTTAGGGTAAGGGTAGGGTTTAAGGTTAGGGTAAGGGTAGGGTTTAAGGTTAGGGTAAGGGTAGGGTTTATGGTTAGGGTAAGGGTAGGGTTTAAGGTTAGGGTTAGGGTAGGGTTTAAGGTTAGGGTAAGGGTAGGGTTTAAGGTTAGGGTTAGGGTAGGGTTTAAGGTTAGGGTAAGGGTAGGGTTTAAGGTTAGGGTTAGGGTAGGGTTTAAGGTTAGGGTTAGGGTAGGGTTTAGGGTTAGGGTTAGGGTAGGGTTTAAGGTTAAGGTTAGGGTTAGGGTTAGGGTTAGGGTAGGGTTTAAGGTTAGGGTTAGGGTAGGGTTTAAGGTTAGGGTTAGGGTAGGGTTTAAGGTTAGGGTTAGGGTAGGGTTTAAGGTTAGGGTTAGGGTAGGGTTTAAGGTTAGGGTTAGGGTAGGGTTTAAGGTTAGGGTTAGGGTAGGGTTTAAGGTTAGGGTTAGGGTAGGGTTTAAGGTTAGGGTTAGGGTAGGGTTTAAGGTTAGGGTTAGGGTAGGGTTTAAGGTTAGGGTTAGGGTAGGGTTTAAGGTTAGGGTTAGGGTAGGGTTTAAGGTTAGGGTTAGGGTAGGGTTTAAGGTTAGGGGTTAGGGTAGGGTTTAAGGTTAGGGTTAGGGTAGGGTTTAAGGTTAGGGTTAGGGTAGGGTTTAAGGTTAGGGTTAGGGTAGGGTTTAAGGTTAGGGTTAGGGTAGGGTTTAAGGTTAGGGTTAGGGTAGGGTTTAAGGTTAGGGTTAGGGTAGGGTTTAAGGTTAGGGTTAGGGTAGGGTTTAAGGTTAAGGTTAGGGTAGGGTTTAAGGTTAGGGTTAGGGTAGGGTTTAAGGTTAAGGTTAGGGTTAGGGTTTAGTGTAGGCACATCCAAAGGATCCGGCTAGCACTAACTCTTTTTGAATGGCTCTTTATGGTGAATATTAGGAACCGAATCGCATCGGTGAAAGAGCCGTTCATTTGACTACTTGATTTGCATACTGATTTGCATATATGCATAAAGCATTTTGAGCCATGTGGGAGCCAAATGATACTATTATTTTATGTGAACAGAGCCAGATGATGCCGCTCACCGAAAATAACTCGGAATGCCCATCACTACTCAATTCATGCGCACCATGGTTGGAGAGTGAGGTAGTGGCAGTGTTCCCAATTCGCTTTATCCTAATAGAAAGGATAAATGCTGCACACACTGCCGATTAAACAGTTGGATTTGTTATGCTATATGTCTTCGAGTAGCTATCAAAGCAACACGTTTTTCTAAATTTACTTGTGAGGGATTTAGGATGCAAATGCCCATTTTGTCTCCTCCTAGGACCCGAGGTGGGCATTCGCCGTCATTTGTTGCTTTTCACAATAAATGGTTGATTGGTGAAGTTGGTTGCCCATTGTATCACCAACAGTTGCTGAATATTGAGGTGACAGGTGACATTGTGAAAGTTGACGGAAATGGCACGAATCCTGCGACATCGTGCAGGATAGGATTAAATGCGAGGAATTGTGAAAAACTGAGTTTAAATGTATTTGGCTAAGGTGTAAGCAAACTTCCGACTTCAACTGTATATACACCAAACAGATGTAGTAAGAATGCCATGTAGGTCTACATATATACACCAAACAGATATACTGTATTAAGAATGACATGTAGGTCTACATATATACACCAAACAGATATACTGTAGTAAGAATGCCATGTAGGTCTACATATATACACCAAACAGGTATACTATATTAAGAATGACATGTAGGTCTACATATATACACCAAACAGATATACTATATTAAGAATGACATGTAGGTCTACATATATACACCAAACAGATATACTATATTAAGAATGACATGTAGGTCTACATATATACACCAAACAGATATACTATATTAAGAATGACATGTAGGTCTACATATATACACCAAACAGATATACTATATTAAGAATGACATGTAGGTCTACATATATACACCAAACAGGTATACTGTAGTAAGAATGACATGTAGGTCTACATATATACACCAAACAGATATACTGTATTAAGGATGCCATGTAGGTCTACATATATACACCAAACAGATGTAGTAAGAATGACATGTAGGTCTACATATATACACCAAACAGATATACTGTAGTAAGAATGACATGTAGGCCTACATATATACACCAAACAGATGTATTATTAAGAAGGACATGTAGGTCTACATATATACACCAAACAGATGTAGTAAGAATGACATGTAGGTCTACATATATACACCAAACAGATATACTGTAGTAAGAATGACATGTAGGTCTACATATATACACCAAACAGATATACTGTAGTAAGAATGATATGTAGGTCTACATATATACACCAAACCGATATACTGTAGTAAGAATGATATGTAGGCCTACAACAGTAGATATACTTCAGTGACCTACTGTACAATCCTGTGATAATGCATTCATGTAGTGTGGATGAGGTGATTGATTGGCAACCCTCTGTGCTGTTGATGTTTTCCAGAGATGTGTTCCCTCAAGGTCTGCCAGATGAATATGCTTTTGTGACGACTTTCAAGTTCAGGAAGACCTCGAGACGAGAGGACTGGTACCTCTGGCAGATCTTTGACAAGTATGGAATTCCACAGGTGGGTTATCATAGTGCTGTGTGTGTGTGTGCGCATCAGCATATTCCATGCTGAGTCTATTTGATTGCCAGTTGCTGGGCTGGCATGCAGACAGAGAGGCATGATTATTATTTTCCTATCATTGAATATCAGAGAACATGTTATATTTGCCCAGGGGTGCAACTTTGGATTTCAGAATGTGGGGACATTTCAGAATGTGGGGGGGACAAGTTGCATCCCTGTATTTGCCTATCACACGCATTTGAGAAACCTTTCATTATTAACACATTCAACTTTATTCACTTGATCCTTCCTCCGTCGATCCTACCCAGGTGTCTATCCGTCTGGACGGTGAGAACAAGGCAGTGGAATACAATGCAGTGGGGCTGACCAAAGACGCAGTGAGAGCTGTGTTCAAGAACGAGGAGGTGGACAACCTGTTCGACAGGAACTGGCACAAGATCGCCCTGAGCGTCGAGGCCAAGGCTGTGTCTCTCTACCTGGACTGTAAACTCATCCAGACCCTGCCCATCGGGGACAGGGAGGACATCGATATCCACGGGAAGACTGTGATCGGGAAGAGGCTGTACGACAGCGTGCCCATTGATGTGAGGGCTGGGTGTTTTTATAAGGGTTGAGCTTAAGAGCAGTGGGAAGATCAGGGGAATGGAAGTATGCTACTGTGTGTGGTGGAACAACATGGTGGATTAAGGAAATACTCTTTATATTGTAATTCTAGACTACAGATGTGGGCTTTTAATTTCATCACTCTTGTTGCTGAGAATTCTTGCACAGCAGGAAATGTACACCTGTAGTGTATTCAACGTTTAAAAAGGGTCCTAAAGTTTGTCATTTCCACTTTGAAATGTCGGACTTGATTTGATTTGCCCTAACGAAAAATGTATCAACCCCTACAAAAATGGCAAAAAATTATAATCCAGATAATAATTGTTGCAGGACTATTTTCCTACTGTAGAAAACTGGCTCAAATTAAGATCCTACATCTGTAGTGTGCATCTTGTGATTCTGTGTTCATTTACTGTACTGTAGCGTACGTTTAGATAACTTTATGACTTTCTGTCCTTGCAGTTTGACCTTCAGAGAATGATCATCTACTGTGACTCCAAACACGCTGAGCTGGAGACCTGCTGTGATCTGCCCACCGGGCCGGTGAGTCAGACAGTCAGACAGACAGACAGACAGACAGGGCACCTGTCTCTGTGGTAGTCCACTCCAGGAGCATGTCTGCCATGTTTCTCATACTCACCTTACAGTGGTAGGCCACTCCAGTGAGTCAACCAATTATCTGTCACTGTGGTGGGCCTGGACCACTCTGCTGGACAGAATGCCTATCATACCTCACTGCTTCCTGAGAGACATCTTTCCTTTTTCTCCTTTTCGCTGTTCTGTACAGTTACCTGGCTCACCTTCAAACGGTAACACTGTTTTTTAATTCCAGTGCCCCAAGAAGGTGGTGACGGAGGCCCCTCCCATAGAGATTCCCACCCCCACCCCTGCAAGGGAGGAGCAGCAGAGAGGACCCCAGGCGGTCAACTGCTCATGTCCCGCTGGAGAGAGGGTAAGATCTATTATAAAATGGGGGGTTAAAGCCCTGAATGCTGATTGGCTGAAAGCCGTGGTATATGAGACCATATATCACGGGTATGACAAAACATGTATTTTTACTGTTCTAATTATATTGGTAACCAGTTTTTCAATAGCAATAAGGCACCTTGTGCCTAACAACAGCCCTTAGCCATGGTATATTGGCTATATACCACACCCCCTCCTGCCTTATCACTTAATTATAGGTCATAGGTCCTCTATATCAATGGTCATGTGTTTTACGGTTTCCAAAGATCTGTTTATTTAAAGGGATAGTTAGTGATTTTGGCAATGTGGCCCTGTATCTACTTCCCCAGAGTCAGATGAACTCGTGGATACCATTTTATGTCTATGTGTGCAGTTTGAAGGAAGTTGTTAACCAGTGCTAGTGCCTATTGCTAACTAGCATAAGGACTGGAAGTCTATGGGTATCTGCTAGCATGCTAGCAGATACCCATAGACTTGCAGTCATTGCACTAACCCTAGTTAGCATGGCTCGCAAAACTACCGCTAACTTCCTTCGTACTGGACACAGAGACATAAAAATTGTATTCATCTGACTCAAGGAAAATAGACATAGGGCCTCACTGACGAAGTTCAGAAGTATCCCTTTAATGTTTCACTCACTTGCAAAGGAGATCTTATTTTCAATGTGACTACCTGATGTAATAATGGATCAATAAATGTTCCTTCCTCACAGGGAGAGATCGGTGTACCTGGCGTTGCCGGGCCCAAGGGTGAAAAGGTCATCTAACGCTCCTCCTAAGCTATATCTCATGTGTGATACAACAATATTCCTATTTTGTAGATATATTTCTCTGGGCTCGTTCCTGTTCTCTGTCATAATGTCACATGCCTACACTTACAGGGTGATACTGGTGCTCTGGGAGCGGCTGGACCTTCTGGCCTCAAGGGAGCCAAAGGAGAAACTGTATGAAAACATTACTGTGACAATGTCAAACATACTGTCCCATTTACTTATCTGCTATCTTAATTTGACCCTGTTTCTCACAGTAGGGAAATGATCCTGCAGCAACAGGAAATGTGAATTATTATGGGGATTTAGTTAATGGACATTTTTGTAGGCGTTGATTCGTTAGGGCAAATCAAGTTTGACAGAGGACAGAGGAAATTACAAACTTTAGCACAATGGCATGTATTTCTGGATGCCAAGGGAAGCCTGCCCCCCACCCCCCACAAAATATATATATACAGTGGGGCAAAAAAGTATTTAGTCAGCTACCAATTGTGCAAGTTCTCCCACTTAAAAAGATGAGAGAGGCCTGTAATTTTCATCATAGGTACACTTCAACTATGACAGACAAAATGAGGGAAAAAAATCCAGAAAATCACATTGTAGGATTTTTAATGAATTTATTTGCAAATTATGGTGGAAAATAAGTATTTAATTTAAGTATTCAATTTGCATTGAAAATTCTCAGCGACAACAGAATATCAAATTAAAATAGCAGATCTGTACGGGCCTGGCATTTGAAAGATAAACAGCTGATAGTAAGCCTACTAAACAGTCATATTAGAACATAGCTTGTTGACCTCATATTGGAGTGTTTTGTTGTAGTGTGTGAGGTATATGATACAAATCAATCATGTTTAAAGTTCCTGCTAGATGATGTGTTACTCTACATAGATATTAGACTTCCAAGGTTCCGTTATCTTAAGTGGCATGCACCTCCTTTATCTTGTCTGCTGTCTTTCTCCAGCCTCGATAATAATTGATCCATGTCGATTGATTATTTGCAGGGCAAAGTAATATCTGTCAAGGGAGACAGAGGTGAGAAGGTAAGGCCATGGTTTTGACAGTGCAACTCCTCTCGTCATGATAATAATAACAATAACAGTGCATGGGCATCATCATATCCTAACCCTCTCTGTCTCATTGGATCTATCACACGCATTTAACAAAGACAGAATTGCATCTCCTAAAGTACAGTGGCACTGTAGAAAACCAGTATTCTTTTTTTCTTCGGGAATACCACACCATTTTTGGGGATTAGGAAAATGGCCGTACATGTCATAGTGAGAATTACAAGACTGTTGGCCACAGCGGAAGTGTAGCATAGAGGACAAGCACAGAAACATTTCAGTTGAATGCATTAAATTGTACAACTGACTAGGTATCCCCCTTTCCCTTTCCCATGCAGACGCCCACCTGCTCCGTTAGAAACACACCATTTGGTTCCGTTAAACACACACACACACACTGGCGTCAAATAGGAACCCAGATTTAGGAATTTGACTTTTTTAATAGTTTTGTTTGCTGGAATGAACTTGCCTGGTAGATAGTTCCAAAACCACACCAATCTGGCACTCCAGCCAGGGAAGTGAAAGGGGTACCTAATCAGTTGCACAACTGAAGGCATTCAACCAAAATGTGTCTTCCGCATTTTACCCAACCCCTCTGAATCAGAGAGGCTCAATCAAGCCCTCAAAGTATTTGAAAAGCGTTACATACTTTCTGAACCCAGGTCTAGTGCTGACAGCTGCACCTGTAGCAAGTGTGCTATCATTTCAAAATGCACGCGACATGTAGGCAGTGTAACCTCCCGCCTTGATGTCCACAGTGTTAGGACTCCACATCAACAGTCTCAACGTCACGGACTCACTCCAGCCATGTTGACTCACAACACAAGCAGACACCCTTAGCTAAAAAAAAAAGATGCATGCCTGAATCCTGGCAATTTATTTATTTGTGGACATGATGTGGTGGTGGAATTTCCAGAGCTAGTTGGAGAAGTGCAACACACACCTAATGTCTGAGGAGTTTACTGTTTGAAGGGAATTTCTGCTTCTATACTATTTATTTATCTGTCGCTGTCTGCAAAACCCTTAGAAATAGAATGACTTCTATTTCATTCTATTTCTGGAAAATCCATGTTTCTACTATAGGGTTTTTACAATTCTGTTTGTGTCAACTTTACAAACAGAATGCAAAACTTGTCGTTAATTACTACACCCACAGGTGTGGTCAGAATGGACATGCTGGTACATTGACTTGTAAGTGGTAAAAGTGAATTCATCATGCTCTGCTTGCTACTGTAGTAAATACATCCTCAACAGTCTAGACTAGACGATCGTACAAAAGTGTTTTGTGTACAATGTCCTTTCATTATAGGCTGCAATTGGTTGTATGAAGATTTTTGTTGCAATGCTGCTCTCTTTTGATGAAGACGGGACCTGCGTCAAAGTGATACGAGCTCTGAGAGTAATGAAAGGGTAACATTTTGACTTCTAAAGAAAGTGATTTATGAAGTGAAGCCACAGCGAAGTCTTTCTGCTGGTCTAAGGCTTAGTGGCACTATGTAATTAAACACTCCCACTTTTCTCTTCTAAGGCTCTAAATGCTTTGGAGGGATTCCTTGGCACAAAGAATGACATCAGAGCACAAACCAAAACTACAATGTTAAAAGGCTACAAAAATGTTCGAAGCCATTGGTCCTTGAGGAGTTAGGGTTGAGTTTGGCTGTGTGTATGAGCTGACCTCTGCGTTTAGAACACTGTGGGTCTTCGAGAAGCGGACCAGACCGCTGTTATAGTTTGGCCCCCAACACCATTGTTCAAAAGTTGTGTACTAACTGTTTGTCCTTGCTTGGTTATGCACAGTGTGTGTATTCTGTTTTGTCCCAAAAGCTGTTTTTATGTTGTTTTTTGTGTGTGTACTACATGTTCTAACAGTAATCTACTAATCCCTGTTCAGGAAGTGAACCCCACCATACTGTCTCACAACACGTCGCCGCTGTCAGCATCTGTTACGCCATTACGCCTAAGGCATCAGCGGTGTCCAGCCACCCTAACCTCCTCTCCTCTCTCTACAGGGTGATCTCGGGAGACGGGGGACATCCGGCGATGAAGGATCCAAAGGGGAGAAGGTGAGTTGATCCTTAAGAGTCTTGTTTTTATAGTGATGCTTTCCCACTGTTCTGTACCTCTCAGGACATGTCTGTCACAGAGGTGACTCATTACATGGTGAGGCTCGACCTACTGCATCTGTTGCCGCTGCTTGTCTGAAAGTTGCTTCTACATTAGGACATGTACAATAGACAGGAATGATGTACTTTATTATTATTATTATTATTATATTATTATTATTATATTAGATGATTGTGCCTTAAAACCACTTCCAGGGAACCAGTGGAGCGGCAGGTCTTGCTGGGAAAGATGGATCTAAAGGAGAAAGAGTATGAGACAACCATCTTACACTAATATTCTCTTACTGTGATTATAATGTCAAACTTTCTGATTAACTTCTGGATCTTTATGCTTTATTGTGACAGGGTGAATCTGGGCTGGCAGGCGATCAGGGATTACCTGGACCTCTGGGACCAAAGGTGGGTGAACATTCTATTTCTCCTTGTTGATTCCATGTTGGCCTCGGAGAGTATACAATAGCCAATGCACTTTCATAACTACATGCTGCAATATGCTCTGTGCAAACCCTTTTCTTGTGGTTGACACTGTGTTGGAGGATTTATGGCAGGTTAAGTGAAAGCTTAAAGAATGTATTCGTTTTTTTCCACTCTGATATCAAAGACAGCCTTGTTCTTTGTGTTCTGTGTCTTGGTGGGCGTTTAGACATTTGATGGACAATTACCTCTCTGCTTGCTATTGATTTCCTGTGACCTGGCTGGCTGTCTTCTGCTGACTTCTCTTGTGTGAGAAGCTGGAGAGGGAGGGAGGGGTGATAGGGGGGAAGAAGGAAAGTGGTGGGGAAGAGAGAGAGGAAAGAGAGAGAAGGGAAAGGGGAGAGAGCAGTTTTGCCAATGTACTGTGTGACCATTCAGTCCCAGACTCCCAGCTAAAGAGAACGTCTCCCTGTTGACAGAACTATGGAAGTTTCAATTGTGTAAGTTCATGTTTTTTAGACTATACACCAGGGAAATTAGTCAAAAGCCTGAACATAGCATGTCCTTGTAACTGTGAATTCCATGTTAATACGGATACTTTCGTATTGTGGTGACCATCCTCAGGGAGCCTAGCGTAGGCCATCGGTGGCTTTCCATTGCACTCTGACACTCCCACACTTGGCACAGTCAGAACAAAGGTCAGGGGTCAGGGTCCCCCAAGAGGGTCACAATGCTAACAGGTGTTGTTGCTGTTCTGGTTGCTCATTTGCCTCTACAGAATCCATATACTGTACCTCCCAAGTTAACTTGTCAAGTTAGACACAGCAAAATGGGCTTTTTCCCATCTACCCCTTTTAATCTCTTACCCCTCATATGACCTAATATGTAATACTACTGCTCAACTTGAAATGATTGGGAAATAACATTGCATCAGTAGTACCGTATCTGTAGGTTACTGGTCTTTACTCAGCATCTGTTATCCGTCAATATAATGTCTGGTCGTTTTGTTCCTACAGGGAATTGAAGGAGACTCGGGACTTCCTGGTTCATCAGGACCCAAAGGTGTCGGTGTGAGTAGAAGCAACAATGAAAATATGTCATACATAAGTCAAGTAAATAGTTTCAGAACCAACCTATGTTTTCTAAAAGTATCTTTGGATGTTACTGTATGTCTGTGTTGTACTATGTTAGGGTGAAAAAGGTTTGAAAGGAGATAAAGGATCAGGAGGATTAAGGGTAAGTATTGTTACATGTCCTATATTTGATTCAAATGATCGTCAAGTATCATAGGTCATCACGAGCATGACTGGTTAAAGAAATCAAATATAACTGCATGTACAGAGTTGAGAATAGAAAGCTCCACCAGGCTTGGTTAACTCTAAAAATAGCAGAGACTGACACACTTAGCTGACACACTTGTGCAGGTGTGGTTATACCAATTCCCTGCGGGTAAACAAATTGAAATAAAGGTAATAGAATTTTTAACAATTAACAGATTTTTCCTATTTAAGGGTTAAGTCCATAGTTTATGAGAAGGAATATAGACCTCAATCCCAGAGGGGAGTAATGGTGCAGACAGATGTGGACTGGCTTCCTTGATGTACTCTCCACATTTCCTGTCCTGGGCCCGAGGGTGCGGATCCTAATAATACTAGCTAGGGGCTAGCTACCTCCAGTACTGTGTGTCAGTGCCTCGGTTTCCTCTAAACTTTAAGGACTTCATGAAATATAGACTTTCACTGGTGCTGATGGCCATCGTCAATCAGTCAGAGTGATGGTGGTCTATGATTAAAATGATTATACTGAAGTAGCACCCAACATTGTGTAGCCTGTATGATTCCTGACCTACTGGGCTTCACACAGTATGTCAAGTGGGTCGTTGAGGACTATGGTTGTTATTAGGCTTTGACATACAGATTGTCCTCTGCGTTGGGTGATGATGTGAAATGATAGGACTTACATGTACTGGTAAGTGTCATAGAGATAGACTGGGGTTCAAGGAGAAGGGTTTTTAGGTGTACGCCCACAGCAGAGTAGAAGATTATTTACATGGTGAGTTGGGTGAAACGAACTGACAGCCGAGGAGAAAACGGCAACACCTACATAAAGACTTTATAACACACTCATAACCCGTGTATACCACATCCATTGGTCGTTGACATACGTCTCTGAGGATGCGAAACAGAACATCTTTGCATGTCCTTCATTGTCCAGGCTGTCAACACATAAAGTGAAGAATCATTAACCCTGTACAGTACTGCACATACCACATGGGTCTTCTCCACCAACCTCCACCGAACCCCCACAGAAAGCCATGTAGTAGGTTTGAGAACAGAACAATCTGGAGAAGCATTTACTTCTCTGGAGGTGACAGGGGAAATGGTGGTTCAGAACAGGAAGTGGTGGTTCAGAACAGGAAGTGTTGGTTCAGATCAGGAAGTGGTGGTTAGGAGAGTCCTCTCGGGGTCAGATAGGGGTCAGGGGTACCCTTGTTGTTGGCAGATAGAACAGTCACAAAGCATGCAAGACATGTGTGTGATGTATTCAGCACTATAGCTACCGGCTGGAAAAAGTGATGAAACTACTAGGTCTTTGATAGAATGCAGTACAGCTGGGAAGATGTGGCAAGGTTATTGTTAGTCATAGCAGGTTACTTTAGAATCTCATTTCTTATGTACCTTGTACCATTTCTATTCAACATTGAACACTGTCCCTTCTTCCTCACAGGGTGCCAAAGGTATTGACGGATTCCCTGGAAAACCTGGTGTTCCTGGAAAAGATGTGAGTTGTCATTTTCTGTTTTGCAGGTGCATAACGATGTTTACAGAAGAGAAAGACCTGAATATTTCTTTCACTGGTAATAACTGCTCATTTCAGAATGCTGTTTTGTTTTGATTTACTGTCTAGGGTTTGGGAGGACTGACTGGGGCACCTGGAGCCGCTGGAGTGAAAGGGGAAAAGGTATGGTCCTCTCTCTATCAAACACTGCAATACAACACATGATCATGAACAATACAATATGTGAATCGGGACAAAACTTTCCTCAAAGAACACTCAAGAAAACACATGAAACAAGAGTTGATATGCTATGCATCATTTTAGGATTGATAGGCTGAATGTCTCATCCAGAGAGACTCGCAATCAGTGCATTAGCCGGTAAAACATTCACATAATATTATGATCAGTGCAGGTAAACCTTTAAAAAATCTACAAAATCTTTCGCCAGACTGAACTCCTGTCAGACTGAACTACAGTCTGTGTTTTCCAGATGAGCCTCTGTTTTCCAACCTCTTTTCATCCCCCTCTTTTACCATCAAAGGTGGCCCATTAATCTGTCTGATATGATAATACATTAATCTTGTCTGTCTATAATTACACACGCACACACACACACACACGCGAACACACACACACACACACACACACACACACACACACACACACACACACACACACACACACACACACACACACACACACACACACACACACACACACACACACACACACACGCACTGTATGAAAAGTTCAACTTCGCATAACACTACATACCAGAAACTACTATTGCTCTTGTCATTGACATTAATGTATGTTTGCCATCTGAAATATTACCCCATAAACCACACAAATGATTTAAAGAGACAACGTTTTTTAAATTCCTGTCTGGTTTCACTGTCTTGCAGGGAGAGATGGGCCCTGCTGGAATGCCTGGGGATATGGTAAGTATTTTAACGTCATGTACTGTATACTCCACTAGCATGGATGCCAATGCCAACCTGAAACAACGTAGAGTGATTGTAAAAACACATACTGAAAATGTTATTTAAACCACCACACAGGTTCAAAGCGAGGGCTTGAAAGGAGTGGATGTGAGTACATGGATATAGTCATTTTATCTTCATATTTTTCTGTTCAGTATTTTGTGCGTGGGTCTGTATCTTTAAAACCATCAACTGCATTACTAAGTCTCCATCTGTTGCCATTGAATAACAGTGTGTCATGTAAGGTCATGTACACTAGATTGCACAGAGGTTGAGTTACTACACAGCAATGTTTACAGTAACATGGACAGTATAATGCTCCTGTGACATACAGTGTATTGTTATTAAGTTATGTCTGTCTCTCATGGACTCTGAATCTGTTATGTATTTATGTCTGTTCTGTGTTCCAGGGACCCCCAGGACCTCGTGGCCCTCCAGGGCCTGACGGCCCCCCAGGACCCCCTGTAAAGAACCACAATTTATTACTTCCTCTGTAGACCCCACCTTCATCTTTATCCCTATTATGTTATCTGTATAGATAACAGACGAACACAAAAAAGGCCCACTGGCTCTATAGCTTTACCAGTCAAAGCTGAGGTAGAAAAATGACAAGTGCTTTTTTCCCCCTAGGGTGCACCTGGTCAACTTGGTTTACCTGGCGAACCTGGAGAGTTTGGCCAAAGGGTAAGAGTTTAACCTTTGTTATAGGATTTACATGCTTTTGATTACAGTTATACTGTAGGCCTACATCTGACCTCACTGATACTTTAGTCATAAGAGGTTTAGGCGTGGCACAAACAGGTTTCCTCCCATATTCTCAAAACCATATAGCTAACTTTTTCAACATGGTACTCAAAAGTAAAAAATGTGCCTCTCGGTATCAAAGCCCTGTAGTCATAGTGACTGCATGTTGACAGCACACAGTAATCTGTATTACAGCAGTACACAGCTGTTGGACTGCTGTCGGATTCGTCCCTTTGTTTTTCTACAGGGGCAGTTTAGGAAGTCAACTGTCTCGTAGAAACAGGGATGGTGTAAAAGGTTTATGAACCTTAACATCCGTGTCAATATCCTAACAATAAATACACGGATATTCTATTAATGAGTAGTAGATCCACCGCTTCAGACCTGTCAACAGTCCTACCCCAGGAACACCACAAAACACCACAGAAGGCTGTAACAGAGGCAGGAAGCCCTGCTCTGACAGTAGTGACTACCCAGCAAGCCGTGAAGATTCCCAAGACATTAGCTAACATTTTCCTTAAATTGTATTTAGGGTTTTATCTAACAATTCAATGTTTTATAGGCATGACATAACAATAACGTCCCAAAAACATAAAAATAATGTTTTTGATTTCAAAAAGAAAATCCTCCAGAAAATGTTTTAACCCATGAAGGTCAATGTCCAAACCCATTCAAATCTGTCAGTTTAAGCTAGAGATGTCCGTTTTGTTTTGCATGGTATGCGTCTCAATCCAAATCATCCGTCTATGTTGCACATCTGCATCTGCAGTGATAGGTGACAGAGATAGAGAGGTGTTTGTCAGACCATGAGACATTCCGAAAATTGGTCTTCTCTCAAAATTGTCTGTAGCGTCTGAATGGCCTACAAAATAGCATGACCTCTCTGTGGAAAGATGAGACTCTCCGTTTTGCTCTACGACCCCCACAAGCATCTTGGGTCTCGTCTGAAGTCGGTACAGCCGATCTGCCAACTTCTGTCCGTAGCAACCGAACAGTTTGGGGTACACACTAATATGTCCCCTCTGTTGTTGTTTTTTGGCACTAGGATGCTCAAGGTCCCCGGTACCAGTTGAAAATAATTGTAGTATATAATTTCTAAAGTATATATGGACACTAAACCAAAAATAAACGGTTAAATAAATGTAAAAATAAATTCTATGGGGATACTTCAAGTGGTCTTAAACCCCCCCAAGGTTCTTATTGGGTTTTTAGGTAATATAATAACAAAATGGGTTCTGGGAATGGACAGTTTTTGTGTTATTAGAACGTTTTGGGAACGTTTATAGAATCAATTTTGGTTTGCTGGGTAATCTGACTGAGCCAGACCTCCTGGAGCGAGCGGTAGGATGTAACATCAGCTGGAGTTTAGATAGCACACAGTTGATGGAATGAGATGTTTTCTAACTATAACAAAAGATCTGTCACTGTATTGTGTTGAGGAGTACCTTTGTCATAGGGCTCTGATGGCAATACATTTAGAAAATGACATGTTTCTCATATGAATGTGGAGATGTCACTGTATTTGGTACAGTATGGAGAAGGCATCACCCTATCTATGCAGTATTGACATGTTTGGTCATTCTTACACTCTTATCCAGAGCGACTTATAGGAGCAATTAGGGTTAAGTGCCTTGCTCAAGGGCACATTGTCCGATTTTTCACTAGTCGGCTCGGGGAGTGCTACCATCGGCCTTTCAGTTACTGGCCCAACGCTCTTAACTGCTAGGCTACCTACCTGCTGTTTCCTCCTTGTATCTGCTATCTCTACTGGAGCTCTTAGTCTAGCCTGTTTACGGTGGATACCCATGGCCTAGTCCTCTCTGTTCTGTTCAACACTACAGTTAGTTACAGCTTGATCCTTTTTGG
Organism: Oncorhynchus keta; assembly: GCF_023373465.1. NCBI lineage: Eukaryota > Metazoa > Chordata > Actinopteri > Salmoniformes > Salmonidae > Oncorhynchus > Oncorhynchus keta. The sequence continues at coordinate 30,603,610 of NC_068439.1, forward strand.
CTGTTCTGCTGTGGCTTGTAGCACTTAACTGTACCTCAGTATTGTTGTTACTGCTGCTGTGAACTCTGCTGTGTGTGATGTGGGATGGTCTGAGTGTGTGTGTGTAGGTGTATTGCGGATGTGAAGTCACTGAGGGGATGTCTGCTGTGATAATGGGGCTGTCATGGTGGACAGGGCCGTGCTCTCCTGGTTCCTCACACAGACCGCAGTCCACACCACAGCCATCATTAGTCAACTGTTTCCCTGACAAGCCTCAAATAACTGTCCACCCCCCACCCTTTACATATATATCAGTCACAGCACTAAGGCCGTCTCAGGTTAACCATGACACTGTAGCTTAAACAGTCCTGCAGAGGGCAGGATATCACAGTCCAGAGAATGAGAGAGAGTTGAATACAGGAGTTGCTAGAGCAACAAAGGTTTTAAAGGGTTGATTGTACTAAGTGAATAAACATGTTTATTTTCTCCCAATTTTGACATGTTTTGATGTATGAGGGTTGATTTTGCGTCTATCTTTTTCAGGGCAAGAAAGGTGAAAGTGGATTACCTGGTGTCGATGGGCTACCCGGACCTCCTGTAAGAAGCCTATTTCATGTCTATGTGCTATATATTGCAGGTGCTCTTTATTGTGTCCTACAGCATCAGACCGTTTACAGATATATTCCATGACAAAATAATCTGTTGGAACAGGAAGGCTATGTGTAATAGTATGACTCGCTGCTTCATAAGATCTCTTTCTGATATTATGAATGGAGTATGTGTCAGTTATCAGCACAGCTGTTATATCAGGCTCTGGCTCATTGGAAAACATTTTCTTCTTGATGTTAACTACTCACCAGGGACCACATACCTGACATTACTGATCTCTCAACACTAGCTTCACTAAACACTTCCACTGGAGGGAAAATATGCTCTGCCACTTCGGGAACTCATCCACATGACATCAATTCATTTAGAGTCCATATCGCTCTTAAAAGCAATAATTAGCGCCTGAGGTCCTGGACTTTCTCCTGACTGTGTGACTAGCCAACCAGGAATAACTCTTGATATTTCCACAGCTTGGAGCTATGACTGAATATCAGGCCAACCTAGAATGTCTTCCCTGTTGGACTGAGGTTGATGACAGTCTTTATTGATGATGCCATGTCTCGTTACAGGGTCCCCAGGGGCCTCCTGGAGGGCAAGGAAACCCTGGACAAACTGGACCTCCTGTGAGTTCTGTGCACCAACAATCCTTTACATTGAAGGCTGTACAGCGCAGATGTACTGTCAGCTGTCATTCCAAAAGCTCATAGAGGAAATGAAATAATAGAAAGCTAAAATGTATATATATTCTTTGCTTAGGGTCTACCTGGTGAGATTGGATTTTCAGGGAAACTAGGAGAGCCTGGCAAAGCTGTAAGTTTACTGTATTTGTTTTCTTCACATTTACATTTGACATGTTGACATGTTATATTATTCACTGATGTACCATTGAGTTGTCAAAGTACTCGTGTCCCAGACGTATCCCTATATAATATTTATTGTTGAAAGGGTTTACCTGGAAACGATGGGCTGGACGGAGTTCCAGGAAATGACGGAGACAAGGTCAGTGTAGTAGTAATAGTGATTCATGTTTCCTAACCAACTGAATGTTCCAGGTTTTTATTCCTTACTAACAGTAAGGAAACATCTAATAATATGTAGCATTCCAAAGGCATGGAGGACAGTGTGCCAGCGTGTTATCCCTACTGACACGTTTATGTTCTCAGATTGTTGTCACATGGTAATGCCATGACCAACCTTCTTTCACAACCTATTTGCCAACGTTGTGACAACGTAATGTGTTAGTTGGGATAATATCTGATACAATACCATACATGTATAAAGCTGTGTTTTTCATTCATCTCCATAGGGGCCTAGAGGGGAGTCTGGATTGGATGGCTTCCCTGGTAAACCTGGTCCTAAGGTACAGTGATACTACTCTTTGTCTTTGTCCAAAATGGTAACCTTTTTCCTAAATAGTGCACTTCTGGTCAAAAGTAGTCAACTGCATAGGAATTACAATAGGGTGCCATTTTAGATACAACCTATATCTGGACACCCTGGCCATATCAATGGCTCGTCATAAAAGTGATGCAGGCTAAAGTTTATATGGAGTCTATAAAGGTGACTTTTAAAGTATCCATTTCACTTGAGCTGGATGGATTGTTAAATAGGAAAAGGAGTAGCAAAACTAAATTAATGGCATTATGTTTCAACTCAGGGAGTTGGATAGAAACCTTCTGAGATATACCTGTGCATCAGTGGAGGTTCCTCAGAGGAGGACCATCTTCCTCAGTGAATTATAAAAACAAAAATGGTAAAACATTAAACAGTTATCCCATTTAGGTAAAACTATACTAAATATAATCACGTCTCCACATAATTGATAAAAACACACTGTTTTCCGATGAATGTCTACAGTAGCCAGAGGACAGCTAGCTTCCCTCCTCCTCTGTGTACATTGAGTTCAATACAAAACCTCAGAGGCTCATGTTTCTCATCCCCTTCCATAGACTTACACAATAATTATGATAACTTCCAGAGGATGTCTTCCAACCTATCAGAGCTCTCGCAGCATGAACTGACATGTTGTCCACCCAATCAAATGATCAGAGAATGAATCAAGTATTGAAAGCATAAACTACAGCTAGCTAGCACGGTAGTGCAAAACATGTGGTGAGTAGTTGACTCAAAGATAGAGAAAGACAATAGTTGAACAGTTTTGAACAAATTAATTTCTTCTAAAATGAAGGAGAAGCAAGAGAGAAATATATATACTATAGTGAGTGTTTTTTTTAACTCTCAGTTTCACTTAGCTAGCAAATGGAGCTTGCTAGTTTAGCCTACTGAAACACCCTGCTCAAAAAAACACCCTGCTCAAATAGAGGGATGCTATATTAGCTAGCTGGCTATGACTATCTAACAGAACACTGGAACTACTCAAAGTCAAGCTAAGCTTTTGGTTTTACAAGTGTATTGCCACCTGTGTAACTGCTTACTGACTACACTGTAACGTTACTGCATGATTGTAGCGGGTTTACCTGCGCGTTAGTTCTATTAGCTATGCTGACTATGAAGTTACTTTAGCTATGGTGACAAGGATGTATGTAGCCTGTGTGCAGAGGTTTGGCTTGGAACGTTTTTTTTTCATCTGGTCGCATACATCTGATGTGTTGTCCATTGAAGTCCACAAGCAAAGAGAAGAGGTGAGAGGAGAGCGCATGGATGCGAGGACCACAACCGGACTGTGTGTTTATGCTTGATCAGGGATTCATTCTGCCGATTCTGTTGAAAAACGTTTCTTAAACTGAAGCAAACAGAACAAAACGGAGATAAACATACTAGCATTTGTCCAATAGAAACTCTCGTTTGCAACTGTTGGATAGCTAGATATATCAGCTAGATGCAGGCAAGAGTGTGCAAGTGTCACTGTGTCACCTCAATTTTGTCTCTCGACTTGTGTTCACGTATGTCGTAAACTTTCATTCATAGGCTGGGTTGCAGCAACCTCATGATGGTGTAATACTTTTAAACCGTCCCCTCGCCCATACCCGGGCGCAAACCAGGGACCCTCTGCACACATCAACAACAGTCATCCACAAAGCATCGTTACCCATCGCTCCACAAGAGCCGCGGCCCTTGCAGAGCAAGGGGAACTACTACCTCAAGGTCTCAGAGCAAGTGACGTAACCGATTGAAACGCTATTTAGCGCACACCGCTAACTAAGCTAGCCGTTTCACATCCGTTACACTCACCCCCCTTTTGACCTTCCTCCTTTTTCCGCAGCAACCAGTAATCCGGGTCAACAGCATCAATGTAACAGTATAATTTTAAACTGTCCCCTCGCCCATACCCGGGCGCGAACCAGGGACCTTCTGCACACATCAAAAACAGTCACCCACGAAGCACCGTTACCCATCGCTCCACAAAAGCCACGGCCCTTGCAGAGCAAGGGGAACTACTACCTCAAGGTCTCAGAGCAAGTGATGTAACCGATTGAAACGCTATTTAGCGCACACCGCTAACTAAGCTAGCCGTTTCACATCCGTTACACTCACCCCCCTTTTGACCTTCCTCCTTTTTCCGCAGCAACCAGTAATCCGGGTCAACAGCATCAATGTAACAGTATAATTTTAAACCGTCCCCTCGCCCATAACCGGGCGCGAACCAGGGACCTTCTGCACACATCAACAACAGTCACCCACGAAGCATCGTTACCCATCGCTCCACAAAAGCCACGGCCCTTGCAGAGCAAGGGGAACTACTACCTCAAGGTCTCAGAGCAAGTGACGTAACCGATTTAAACGCTATTTAGCGCACACCGCTAACTAAGCTAGCCGTTTCACATCCGTTACACTGGGAATAGGGAAAATTCGAGTATCACGTAGAAGCCTAAACCTATCGCTGTTACATTGAACTGGGTGAATGGAATATGAATGACAGTAATGCTGTAATGGAAATAAGGCCATGCTCATTAAAAAAATCGTCCAACCTCATCGGCACTGACTGCCACTGCTGTGCATTTATAGACTTAACATTTTCTTATTGCATATGGCTCCTTACAGCTGGTTAATAGACAGTGTTACAGAAATGTCAAGCATTGTCTGAGGAATCGTATGATCTCATGATGACAGAATGTGTCACTCCTATAGGGTGAAGAAGGAACACCTGGGCCAAGAGGACCTGGAGGAGAGAGTGTAAGTCAATAATACATGGCTATCACCTTAAATCATTATACTCAACTCAAAGTACCCCATCCCACATGCTCTTAATCTTTCTGTGTGTGTGTGTGTGTGTGTGTGTGTGTGTGTGTGTGTGTGTGTGTGTGTGTGTGTGTGTGTGTGTGTGTGTGTGTGTGTGTGTGTGTGTGTGTGTGTGTGTGTGTGTGTGTGTGTGTGTGTGTGTGTGTGTGTGTGTGTGTGTGTGTGTTACAGGGACCAGTTGGTTTAACTGGACAACCAGGGGTTGTTGGACCAAGAGGAGAGAAAGGAGGACAGGTGAGATTGATCTCATAGCCATCATTAAAGCCACATTCCTGAAATGTGGGCTTCAGACCAACGCCAGCTCGCATCTAAATCTCCTTGTGTACTACGGTCTTGTTTATGTCTTGTGTTTTCTTTTTTTAGGGTGACAGGGGACAAGATGGCTCTTTCGGGCCAAAGGGTGACAAAGGTGACAAGGTAAGACCGAGATATGAGACGATAGATCTGCAAAGACTCTCATGTAAACAGCTAGCTACTGTGTGTCACAACATCCTTTAAATGCCGTACGATCTCTTACCTTTACTGTTACTAGAACGTGTTATTGACAGTCAGTAACAGTGAACAAGATTCTTGTTACACTGTGTTTTGTTTGAGGAGGGATTGGATAAGCATGCTTATTAGCATAAAAGCTATGCTAGCTGCATGAAAGATAATTCCTGCTTGTACCAGAGGGTGTATCAGTCACAGAGCCTTCCCTCTCCACTTTGTCTCACTAACTACTACCAGGGGACTAGTGTGTTGTAATGAGCTAATTAACATTCCCACACTGTGTGTGTGTTGCCTCAGGGTGACACAGGACCCAAGGGAACTCCAGGAATACCAGGAAATGTGAGTAAAGTCAAGGGATGTTGAATGGAGCAAAAGACCATATTAAGACACTGTAATAAACCTCATTGAAGGACAGGACGTATTGGAGTAAATTCGAACTGTGAAAATTGACATGTCTGTTATCCGAATAATATTTGTGTCATGCATATATATATATTTTCTTTTAGTGATCCATGTACAACTAAGCAAACAAAAAACGTATTGGAAAAGTGCATTGCAATCTGAGGATGCTTGTTGGATAACTTGTCTCTCTCTCTCTGTTGTGTTTTTCTCTCAGGTAGCCAATGTTATCCCTGAGCCTGGTGAGCCTGTAAGTACTGTAGAAACCAACAAGATCTCACTGTCTTACTTCAACTTACTCAGTATTCAACTTTTGTCCAGGGACGGTTAAACCAGAAAATAAAACATTTAAACCAGTGTCTAGCACTGGGATTGGATCCGCGATCGTTAGGGGCTGGAGCGCGCGATTTAAGGCCGCTAGCCTACTAGATGTAATAGGCTCTCACGTAGCCCCCAGTGGACTGTATTGAAGGCATTTCCTGACATCCTGGAAAAACGTTGAATACTGAAGTCGATCTGGTGTGACCTGGCTGGTAGAAACTGCTCTGTGTGAGAAATGTTCTTCAGGTCTAATGCTTGTATAGGCATTTTTTATGTGGTGTTTAGTTGATACAAAATAACAGTGTGTGGCCAGTCCTAGAAACTGTACACAACATGTATTACTATACAGCTAGATTTCCCAACTTGGACATGCGTTCATCCTTTTTCTTTCTCCATAGGGAAATCCTGGAGCAAGAGGAGAAAAGGGAGAGCAGGGGAATCCAGGAGAGATTGTGAGTTATTCAGAATAAAATTAGCCTTTTACCAAAGGAGTAACATAAGGCTGCATTTTGGGAAATCAGCAATGCTCCAAACTCTCCACTAGATGGTAGAAGAGATGTGAATCGATTCAAGTGCCCCCTTTTATTTGGTAGAGTCAAATGGACATCAACCATGCTGTACTTACTTACAGTGCTCTCTCTATGTGTACTAAGATAGTGACAGCGCTCCACCACTAGGGTGGGCACTGTGTGTTTGGATTTTAAAGGAATCATCTGGCATTGCGAAAGAGCAAAATACGGTATGATTTGTTTGATGTTGAACATAATTCTGGGGATGTTACTAACCCGTTTGTTGTCTGAAGGGTCAACGAGGACTGCCTGGTGAACCAGGCTTTAAAGGACTGGCTGGACCACAGGTAAGGAGTTAAATCAATCAGTCAGTCAGTCAAACAAATGTTATTTATAATTGGACACTCACCTATTCACAACCCATGTAGTAACAATAACATAAGTTGGGCACGATAAAATCCATTTAATTTTTTGCCTAATTCTGTTTTGTTAGAAAAACAACCAAAATGGATGTTCTAAGTCCACTACAATGCTTAAACCACACCAGGAGACAATTTGTTAGGTCTGGGAAACATTGTAGCCTAGTTACCCTTTATTTCAAGTGGGTACCTAGCAAGAGGCTCTTGTTTAGCGGTGGTTTTGCACAAGTGATGGTAGACTTTTCAAAACAAATAACCTGAATTGATGAAATAATCATGATATCTTTCTGCCAGGTAAGCATAGGATACTTTGTAGTTAACATTTCATTGAGAAGACGGTTTTCCTTAGCCTCCCCGGTAACGGCTAGAGCGTCTTCACAAAGTTGCAGGAAATACGAATCACTGACTATTCATGTCTTATGATAAACTCGGACAAATGAAATACTTTTCAATACATTTAGTTCATTCCCTGTTAAGCTCAATAATAAAAAATATATTGTTGAATTCTGTTTTAATGTCTGGATTCTGTGATTCCGTCGATGTTCTCTGCACCGTGTATTGTATAGGACTCTACATAAGGTGTCATCCATTGGAAAATAGAAAATCAAACTTCGACATAATTTGACATACTATAGTGAATGATTTCAGCGTCCTTCATATCCTTAAATGACTGGCAAGTTTGTTTGTTATCCCCTTCAATTCAGGGCCCTAAAGGAGACATCGGCCCTAAAGGAGAGACTGGGAGACAAGGAGACCCTGTAAGTTTTGGGTCCTTAAGCCTGTGTATTTGATAATACTTCTACATATAGACAGTTGTGAATGAAGCCTTGTTTCTCTTCCAGGGTCCTCCAGGATTGCAGGGTACGCAGGGCACCCGTGGATTGCCTGGCAATGTGGTAGGTTCATTTTGTGGAGATGACAATCCAAAAACATTTTAAACATATGGAATTTGTTTAAAACTAACCTTTAACCTGACGTGTGCCTTGAACTGCTCTCTCTGTCTATGACACAGGGCATCCCTGGAACCCTTGGACCACCTGGAATAGCTGGACAGAGAGGAGAGAGGGTCAGTAATCTTATCACTGCTATATGCATCAAAACACATGTGATCTCAAATGTGTTGTAATAGGGACATCATATTGTAACTTGTAACTCATGTGTTCTAGGGACATCGTATTGTAACTCATGTGTTCTAGGGACATCATATTGTAACTCATGTGTTCTAGGGACATCATATTGTAACTCATGTGTTCTAGGAATATCATATTGTAACTCATGTGTTCTAGGAACAACATATTGTAACTCGTCACTCCAGTGTTCTAGTAACATCATATTCTATCTCATGTGTTCTAGGGACATCATATTGTAACTCATGTGTTCTAGGGACATCATATTGTAACTCATGTGTTCGAGTGACATCATATTGTAACTCATGTGTTCTAGTGACATCATATTGTAACTCATGTGTTCTAGGGACATCATATTGTAACTCATGTGTTCTAGGGACATCATATTGTAACTCACGTGTTCTAGGGACATCATATTGTAACTCATGTGTTCTAGGAACATCATATTGTAACTCGTAAATCGTGTGTTCTAGGAACATCATATTGTAACTCGTAACTCATGTGTTCTAGGGACATCATATTGTAACTTGTAACTCATGTGTTCTAGGAACATCATATTGTAACTCATGTGTTCTAGGAACAACATATTGTAACTTGTAAGTCAAGTGTTCTAGGAACATCATATTGTAACTCATGTGTTCTAGGAACATCATATTGTAACTTGTAACTCATGTGTTCTAGGAACATCATATTGTAACTTGTAACTCATGTGTTCTAGGAACATCATATTGTAACTCGTAACTCGTGTGTTCTAGGGACATCATATTGTAACTCATGTGTTCTAGGAACAACATATTGTAACTTGTAAGTCAAGTGTTCTAGGAGCATCATATTGTAACTCATGTGTTCTAGGAACATCATATTGTAACTCATGTGTTCTAGGAACATCATATTGTAACTTGTAACTCATGTGTTCTAGGAATATCATATTGTAACTCATATCTCATGTGTTCTAGGAACATCATATTGTAACTTGTAACTCATGTGTTCTCGGGACATCATATTGTAACTTGTAACTCATGTGTTCTAGGGACATCATATTGTAACTCATGTGTTCTAGGAATATCATATTGTAACTTGTGTGTTCTAGGGACATCATATTGTAACTCATGTGTTCTAGGAACAACATATTGTAACTTGTAAGTCAAGTGTTCTAGGAGCATCATATTGTAACTCATGTGTTCTAGGAACATCATATTGTAACTCATGTGTTCTAGGAACATCATATTGTAACTTGTAACTCATGTGTTCTAGGAATATCATATTGTAACTCATGTGTTCTAGGAATATCATATTGTAACTCATATCTCATGTGTTCTAGGAACATCATATTGTAACTTGTAACTCATGTGTTCTCGGGACATCATATTGTAACTTGTAACTCATGTGTTCTAGGGACATCATATTGTAACTCATGTGTTCTAGGAATATCATATTGTAACTCATGTGTTCTAGGAATATCATATTGTAACTCATGCGTTCTAGGAATATCATATTGTAACTCATGTGTTCTATGAATATCATATTGTAACTCATGTGTTCTAGGGACATCATATTGTAACTCATGTGTTCTAGGGACATCATATTGTAACTCATGTGTTCTAGGGACATCATATTGTAACTCATGTGTTCTAGGAACAACATATTGTAACTCGTCACTCCAGTGTTCTAGTAACATCATATTCTATCTCATGTGTTCTAGGAACATCATATTGTAACTCACGTGTTCTAGGGACATCATATTGTAACTCATGTGTTCTAGGGACATCATATTGTAACTCACGTGTTCTAGGGACATCATATTGTAACTCATGTGTTCTAGGGACATCATATTGTAACTCATGTGTTCTAGGGACATCATATTGTAACTCATGTGTTCTAGGGACATCATATTGTAACTCATGTGTTCTAGGGACATCATATTGTAACTCATGTGTTCTAGGGACATCATATTGTAACTCATGTGTTCTAGGGACATCATATTGTAACTCATGTGTTCTAGGGACATCATATTGTAACTCACGTGTTCTAGGGACATCATATTGTAACTCATGTGTTCTAGGGACATCATATTGTAACTCACGTGTTCTAGGAATATCATATTGTAACTCACATGTTCTAGGGACATCATATTGTAACTCATGTGTTCTAGGAATATCATATTGTAACTCATGTGTTCTAGGGACATCATATTGTAACTCACGTGTTCTAGGGACATCATATTGTAACTCATGTGTTCTTGAGACATCATATTATAACTCATGTGTTATTGGGACATCATATTATAACTCATGTGTTCTTGAGACATCATATTATAACTCATGTGTTCTGGGGACATCATACTGTAACTCATGTGTTCTAGGAATATCATATTGTAACTCATGTGTTCTAGTGACATCATATTGTAACTCATGTGTTCAAGGGACATCATATTGTAACTCATGTGTTCTTGAGACATCATATTATAACTCATGTGTTATTGGGACATCATATTGTAACTCATGTGTTCTAGGGACATCATATTGTAACTCGTGCGTTCTAGGAACATCATATTGTAACTCGTAACTCGTGTGTTCTAGGAACATCATATTGTAACTTGTAACTCATGTGTTCTAGCAACATCATATTGTAACTCATGTGTTCTAGAGACTTCATATTGTAACTCGTAAATCGTGTGTTCTATGAACATCATATTGTAACTCGTAACTCGTGTGTTCTAGGGACATCATATTGTAACTCATGTGTTCTAGGGACATCATATTGTAACTCATGTGTTCTAGGGACTTCATATTCTAACTCGTAACTCGTGTGTTCTAGAGACATCATATTGTAACTCATGTGTTCTAGGGACATCATATTGTAACTCACGTGTTCTAGGGACATCATATTATAACTCACATGTTCTAGGGACATCATATTGTAACTCATGTGTTCTAGGGACATCATATTGTAACTCATGTGTTCTAGGGACATCATATTATAACTCACATGTTCTAGGGACATCATATTGTAACTCATGTGTTCTAGGGACATCATATTGTAACTCATGTGTTCTAGGGACATCATATTATAACTCACATGTTCTAGGGACATCATATTGTAACTCATGTGTTCTAGGGACATCATATTATAACTCACATGTTCTAGGGACATCATATTGTAACTCATGTGTTCTAGGGACATCATATTGAAACTCACGTGTTCTAGGGACATCATATTATAACTCACGTGTTCTTGAGACATAATATTATAACTCACGTGTTCTAGGGACATCATATTGTAACTCATGTGTTCTAGTGACATCATATTGTAACTCATGTGTTCTAGGGACATCATATTGTAACTCATGTGTTCTAGGGACATCATATTATAACTCACGTGTTCTAGGGACATCATATTGTAACTCATGTGTTCTAGTGACATCATATTGTAACTCATGTGTTCTAGTGACATCATATTGTAACTCATGTGTTCTAGGGACATCATATTGTAACTCACGTGTTCAAGGGACATCATATTGTAACTCGTGCGTTCTAGGAACATCATATTGTAACTTGTAACTCGTGTGTTCTAGGAACATCATATTGTAACTTGTAACTCATGTGTTCTAGCAACATCATATTGTAACTCATGTGTTCTAGCAACATCATATTGTAACTCATGTGTTCTAGAGACTTCATATTGTAACTCGTGAATCGTGTGTTCTATGAACATCATATTGTAACTCGTAACTCGTGTGTTCTAGGGACATCATATTGTAACTCATGTGTTCTAGGGACATCATATTGTAACTCATGTGTTCTAGGGACTTCATATTCTAACTCGTAACTCATGTGTTCTAGGGACATCATATTGTAACTCATGTGTTCTAGCAACATCATATTGTAACTCATAACTCATGTGTTCTAGGGACATCATATTGCAACTCATGTGTTCTAGCAACATCATATTGTAACTCATAACTCATGTGTTCTAGGGACATCATATTGTAACTTGTAACTCATGTGTTCTAGCAACATCATATTGTAACTCATATTGTAATCGTGTGTTCTATGAACATCATATTGTAACTCATGTGTTCTAGGGACATCATATTGTAACTCATGTGTTCTAGGGACATCATATTGTAACTCATGTGTTCTAGGGACTTCATATTCTAACTCGTAACTCGTGTGTTCTAGGGACATCATATTGTAACTCACGTGTTCTAGGGACATCATATTATAACTCACATGTTCTAGGGACATCATATTGTAACTCATGTGTTCTAGGGACATCATATTGTAACTCATGTGTTCTAGGGACTTCATATTCTAACTCGTAACTCGTGTGTTCTAGGGACATCATATTGTAACTCACGTGTTCTAGGGACATCATATTATAACTCACATGTTCTAGGGACATCATATTGTAACTCATGTGTTCTAGGGACATCATATTATAACTCACATGTTCTAGGGACATCATATTGTAACTCATGTGTTCTAGGGACATCATATTGTAACTCATGTGTTCTGGGGACATCATATTATAACTCACATGTTCTAGGGACATCATATTGTAACTCATGTGTTCTAGGGACATCATATTGTAACTCATGTGTTCTAGGGACATCATATTGTAACTCATGTGTTCTGGGGACATCATATTATAACTCACATTTTCTAGGGACATCATATTGTAACTCACGTGTTCTAGGGACATCATATTGTAACTCACGTGTTCTAGGGACATCATATTGTAACTCATGTGTTCTTGAGACATCATATTATAACTCATGTGTTATTGGGACATCATATTATAACTCATGTGTTCTTGAGACATCATATTATAACTCATGTGTTCTTGAGACATCATATTATAACTCATGTGTTCTAGAGACTTCATATTGTAACTCGTAAATCGTGTGTTCTAGGAACATCATATTGTAACTCGTAACTCGTGTGTTCTAGGGACATCATATTGTAACTCATGTGTTCTAGGGACTTCATATTCTAACTCGTAACTCGTGTGTTCTAGAGACATCATATTGTAACTCATGTGTTCTAGCAACATCATATTGTAACTCATGTGTTCTAGAGATATCATATTGTAACTCGTAACTCAAGTGTTCTCGGGACATCATATTGTAACTCATGTGTTCTAGCAACATCATATTGTAACTCGTAACTCATGTGTTCTAGGAATATCATAATTTAACTCATATCTCATGTGTTCTAGGGACATCATTTTGTAACTTGTAACTCATGTGTTCTAGGGACATCATATTGAAACTCATGTGTTCTAGGAATATCATATTGTAACTCATGTGTTCTAGGGACATCATATTGTAACTCATGTGTTCTAGGTACATAATATTAGTTACTAATGTGTTCTAGGGACATCATATTGTAACTCATAACTCATGTGTTCTAGGGACATCATATTGCAACTCATGTGTTCTAGGGACATCATATTGTAACTCATGTGTTCTAGGAACAACATATTGTAACTTGTCACTCAAGTGTTCTAGTAACATCATATTCTATCTCATGTGTTCTAGGGACATCATATTGTAACTCGTAACTCATGTGTTCTAGGGACATCATATTGTAACTCATGTGTTCTAGAGACTTCATATTGTAACTCATGTGTTCTAGCAACATCATATTGTAACTCATAACTCATGTGTTCTAGGGACATCATATTGCAACTCATGTGTTCTAGCAACATCATATTGTAACTCATAACTCATGTGTTCTAGGGACATCATATTGTAACTTGTAACTCATGTGTTCTAGCAACATCATATTGTAACTCATGTGTTCTAGGGACTTCATATTGTAACTCATGTGTTCTAGGGACATCATATTGTAACTCATGTGTTCTAGAGACATCATATTGTAACTCATGTGTTCTAGGGACATCATATTGTAACTCGTAACTCGTGTGTTCTAGGGACATCATATTGTAACTCATGTGTTCTAGAGACATCATATTGTAACTCGTAACTCAAGTGTTCTCGGGACATCATATTGTAACTCATGTGTTCTAGCAACATCATATTGTAACTCATGTGTTCTAGAGATATCATATTGTAACTCGTAACTCAAGTGTTCTCGGGACATCATATTGTAACTCATGTGTTCTAGCAACATCATATTGTAACTCGTAACTCATGTGTTCTAGGAATATCATAATTTAACTCATATCTCATGTGTTCTAGGGACATCATTTTGTAACTTGTAACTCATGTGTTCTAGGGACATCATATTGTAACTCATGTGTTCTAGGAATATCATATCGTAACTCATGTGTTCTAGGGACATCATATTGTAACTCATGTGTTCTAGGGACATCATATTAGTTACTCATGTGTTCTAGGGACATCATATTTTAACTCATGTGTTCTCGGGACATCATATTGTAACTCATAACTCATGTGTTCTAGGGACATCATATTGCAACTCATGTGTTCTAGGGACATCATATTGTAACTCATGTGTTCTAGGAACAACATATTGTAACTTGTCACTCAAGTGTTCTAGTAACATCATATTCTATCTCATGTGTTCTAGGGACATCATATTGTAACTCGTAACTCATGTGTTCTAGGGACATCATATTGTAACTCATGTGTTCTAGCAACATCATATTGTAACTCATAACTCATGTGTTCTAGGGACATCATATTGCAACTCATGTGTTCTAGCAACATCATATTGTAACTCATAACTCATGTGTTCTAGGGACATCATATTGTAACTTGTAACTCATGTGTTCTAGCAACATCATATTGTAACTCATGTGTTCTAGCAACATCATATTGTAACTCGTGAATCGTGTGTTCTATGAACATCATATTGTAACTCGTAACTCGTGTGTTCTAGGGACATCATATTGTAACTCATGTGTTCTAGGGACATCATATTGTAACTCATGTGTTCTAGGGACATCATATTGTAACTCATGTGTTCTAGGGACATCATATTGTAACTCATGTGTTCTAGGGACATCATATTGTAACTCATGTGTTCTAGGGACATCATATTGTAACTCATGTGTTCTAGGGACATCATATTGTAACTCATGTGTTCTAGGGACATCATATTGTAACTCGTAACTCATGTGTTCTAGGGACATCATATTGTAACTCATGTGTTCTAGCAACATCATATTGTAACTCATAACTCATGTGTTCTAGGGACATCATATTGCAACTCATGTGTTCTAGCAACATCATATTGTAACTCATAACTCATGTGTTCTAGGGACATCATATTGTAACTTGTAACTCATGTGTTCTAGAGACATCATATTGTAACTCATGTGTTCTAGATACATCATATTGTAACTCATGTGTTCTAGAGACATCATATTGTAACTCGTAACTCATGTGTTCTAGTAACATCATATTGTAACTCATGTGTTCTAGGAACATCATATCGTAACTCATGTGTTCTAGGAACGTCATATTGTAACTCATGTGTTCTAGAGACATCATATTGTAACTCGTAACTCATGTGTTCTAGGAACATCATATTGTAACTCATGTGTTCTAGGAACATCATATTGTAACTCATGTGTTCTAGGAACAACATATTGTAACTCATGTGTTCTAGGAGCATCATATTGTAACTCATGTGTTCTAGGAACAACATATTTTAACTCGTAACTCATGTGTTCTAGGGACATCATATTGTAACTTGCGCTGTATGAATGACTATGCTATGTGTTCCAGGGAGATTTGGGGAAGGAGGGTCGTGCTGGCCCCCCAGGTCCCCCTGGAGATGCAGGCATACAAGGACCCCCTGGCCTACCAGGGAAGGGCAAAGACGGACAGAACGTAAGACATAGAAACATCACTCTTCATAAGACGTTCAAACCTCGTTGTTACGGCTAGTAGTTTCTCCTGTCCGTGTCACCACTATAACCAAGGTCAAGAGTTTAGCCTGGTCCGGTGCCGTAGTGAGGGAAATCTCTTGACTGCAGAGTGAACACACATCTATCTTGACTCTAAGAAATATGAACCAGAGTTTGTTGACACTTATGCAATCAGGCAATTAAAACCTCAGGCTCTGGAGTTTCAAATGAAAAAAATAATAATAATATATGCCATTTAGCTGACGCTTTTATGTGCATACATTCACATCCTGTACGGGTATTGGCTGCACATGTGCATAAATCAACATGCATTTAAATACAACCATATTAAAATATGACTGGTTATGTTAGTACCGTACAACCCACATTATACAGTTATGCCAGTGATTTGACCTGGAACCTGTTTACTCATTTTCTAAACCACAGGCCATATGGTGATAGTGCTGAGAAAGCAAACAAAGAGCACATACCCAGTTTGTGCTTTTATCACATGAAACTAATGAAGGAACCCAGCAGGACGGTGTACAGGTGCTGGGTGTGTGTGGTTTATAACAGTTCCATTTTACTACTGTCAGCTGCTGGCCCATAACACATAACCCTAGCCTCAAAAGTATTGTACAGGGAATATAGGGGCACATAACAGTCATGCCTACAGCAGTACGTTACACTAGTTGACTATTCTCCACTGTTAAAGTGGTTACTGTTACCGTAGTCCAGGGAGGTGGAGGACCACATGTCCTGCTATAAGACATTAAATGCTTAGTGTTTGATTTGACCAGCCGCTGGGCTCATAATAGTGTTATGCGTGATATTATATTACAGGGTGACCCTGGGCAGCGGGGAATTGAAGGACCTCCCGGACAGAAGGTAACTCATTTTTAAGTTGGGTTGGGGGAGGAGGGGGAGGGAGAAACACAGTGCTTTGAAGCCAGATTCTATCTGGTGACAAAGCAAAAAATGAGTATTCTCTAGCATAGGAAGAACATGATTAATTTTGGTTGCCCTGAAGCAATTTTCTTTGACACAATGATTTAACAACAACTTTTTGAGGTGCAGGAGAGAGAATTCTGTTGTTGTTAAATCATCCGCCCTGGTCACCTTTATGATTGCCACACTGAATACTGAAACGTCTAATTGAATTCTCTGTTAGAAATAAACACACGTTGATGTATCTTGCCTGAGCAGCGAAGACCTGCAGAGATCAACAACCACT
Source organism: Oncorhynchus keta (assembly GCF_023373465.1). Taxonomy (NCBI): domain Eukaryota; kingdom Metazoa; phylum Chordata; class Actinopteri; order Salmoniformes; family Salmonidae; genus Oncorhynchus; species Oncorhynchus keta. The sequence goes on from NC_068439.1 coordinate 30,620,738, forward strand.
CTGCTCAGCACAGCAGAACTCTCTGAGCCAAGCGTTACGATATTACAGTAATGTCATTAGAAAGTACTGGCTATTGCATTAACAGGACACAGTGTACCCTAGATGGAAGGTGAACAAGGTTCTGTTTGTGTCTTACTGGATGGTAACCAAGGTTCTGTCTGTTCCAGGGCCAACCCGGATCCCAGGGACTTCAGGGGGGTCCAGGGGACAGGGGTCCACCAGGAGAAGGCAAAGTCGGACCCCCGGTAGAGAGACACACACACACACACTCACACAGGCACATTATTTTGAACATGTCTGAGAACATATGTATCTTTTACAGGGACCTTCAGGGCCCAATGGTGCAGTTGGATCACCGGTAAAAACCATTTTTGACATTTTGTCATAATTATGCTCAGCCTTAGTGTGACAAAGTGAAAACGTAAACTGAGTAATGTTCAAATAAAAGTTAAACTGACTGCTGTTTGTTTCCTGGTTCAGGGCATGAGAGGTCTGCCAGGCGTCGCAGGTACACAGGGACCTGCAGGACACCATGGTTTACCAGGACGACCAGGAGAGAAGGGATCCCCAGGAGAGCCAGTGAGTTGACCAGTACAGTAAATGGGGTCGGAAACGTCCCAACAACACAGCAAACTGAGACCAAATTTTGTACCTTCACTATACTGTACCTTCTTTGTCACGGCACTGACGTGATGGCTCACCAATGGGGATGTATTCAAATGCATGATGTGATTATCAGTGTGAAGTGTATCAGTCCAATCAACCTTTGCATAATAATGGACGCAATCTCTTTCAGGGAGCAGCAGCAGACTTGTCAGATTTGAATCTGAAGGTAAGGAAGAGAGCCCCATTACAATAGTACTGTTGCCTCTATCTTCTGAAAACATCCTGACACGGACATATTCTTTCATCGCTAAGTGTTTCTCCTTCTCCTTCAGGATGTGTGTTCAGACTGCCCGGCCGGACCCCCGGGACAGCCTGGTCTCCCAGGGACACCAGGAGACAAGGGACCCGCCGGACCTCCAGGGAAGAACGGACAGGACGGGTACCAAGTAAGGACAAAGTCATAGCACCATGCTATTCCATCTGTTGTCTGATAAAGGTATCCCTTACTGGGAGATGCACATCCTGAATCATTCTGATCCTTTCCATGCCGCTTCTCCATGCTCGAAACACTGCAAAGGGGACTTTGTATAACTTCATAGAATTAGTATGCCTCAGACAGCAGCCTAGGAGAACAGCGAGGAGTCTCCTGTATCCATCACACTGTGTTTGACTGGAGTGGCGGGAAGCTAACAGCCTGGCTCTCAGCATCGTTAGGCTTCCTGTCCTCCGGGGGGACAGACAGGGCTGCAGATGGTCTTTTAGAGAGCCAGAGATGGGGGGGGACGAAAGACAAACAGACCAGAAAGAGAGATGTAGAGAGAGAGCCTTTAGTTGCCCAGAGACTGATGGTGTCTCTGTCATTATCACTACAGGGCCAAGCAGGCCCGACCGGACCCGCTGGACCCCCAGGAGCCAACGGGGAGAAGGCAAGTCCTCCTCAACCACACCCGCTTATCAACCACACACATTCATCTTCCATAGAATATGCATTATCGAGTTGAAGACCTGAAAACATCCTGTGGTTTGTGTGTGTTATGTCACCTGCTGTACAACACAGTGTCCAGAGGTGATATGTATCATTTGTTCTTCGTTCCACAGGGTGTGAAAGGTGATAGAGGACCCCAAGGAGGACCTGGAGACAAAGGTGAAACGGGTCACACCGGACCCCCTGGCCACCCCGGTGCTGCTGGCATCATGGGGAATCCTGTGAGTACCTGTACCTGCCTGGTGGTGCTAACAGAACCTACTATTTACCCATCTGTCAGCCTGCTCTTTTTACTATTTAGTATCGCCAGTAGAATGAATGTTCTTTCTGACTCCTCCCTCTTCGTCTCTCTGTAGGGTAACGACGGTCAACCCGGCCCCATCGGTCCCCCAGGAGCCCCTGGAGAAAAAGTCAGGATGTTGTCCATATGTTTTATTTCCAGACAGCATATTAGACTACATGTCATCAGTTTTCTACCGGCCTCGTCCCACTGGCTGGCCATATAGGTCAACTGGGATGAGTGTTGTGGCAGAGGACATTAATCGTCATAGTGCTGTTGTTGATTTATCATGGTTGAAACTGTGGAACAGTCTTGTGTTTGTTTTGTCTCTGCAGGGAAAGGAGGGGATGAAGGGAATCCAGGGGCCACCAGGTCTACCAGGCTTAATGGTGAGAAACTATGTTGATCAAGTTTTGTGAAGGACTCGAAAGGACTTGCTAAAAACTTAAAATAGTTTTGGTGTGATAGTAAAAATTCCACTATAAACTCGCTTTCAATCTGTCCATGAAAACACACGTGTCATTTATGGAGTGGAATGTGAACAAACAGTTTGAAACCCAAGGCTGACAACAAAAAGACTAAATGCTGAATAACCTTGTTCCACAGGGTCAAATGGGTAAAATTGGCAAAGATGGCCGACCAGGAGAACAAGGAGAACCTGTGAGTACACATGATATGGCCTGACTATATTCCCAGGATATTCTGTATGTTCTGTATATTCTGTTTTTTATACATGGCACATTATGGGTCCCCTTCATATTGACCTGCACATCATTCCCATTGGCGTGTAATCTAACTCTGTTGTAATTTCAGGGTAAACAAGGAGAGACAGGACCACCAGGACAACCAGGTCTCAGGGGAATGCCTGTAAGTAACTAGGTCCTGTGTGGCTCAGTTGGTAGAGAGCATGGCACATGCAACACCAAGGTTGTGGGTTCGATTCCCATGGGGGACCAGTACGAACAAAATAACTCTGAATTAGGGCGTCTGCTAAAATGTTTTAAACAATGTGAATGTAACTAAGTCTGTGGGAATGATTATTTAAGACTGTGGAAAATGGAGATATCATTTCACTCGTATGGAAACATTGGTGGTGTATTCATGTTGGTCATTCTTTCCACACAGGGCTTCAAGGGTCACAGAGGAGAGCCTGGACAACCAGGTTCAAAGGTCAGCCCATTGACTCCCATGTCACAATTCTCAATACATTAGATCACTAGGAGGCCGTAATGTGGTGAATATGAACGTTAGGCATACGTCTTCCCTGGTCTGTCAAGATCAAATCATCTCGCTCTCAAAATTGTGACACATGCCTACTCTCATTAAATCTCTCTCAGCTCGAGGATACAATATCTGCCACAGCATTGGTCAATAGCGTGTCTCAATATAGTGTGACCTATTATTGCGTGACCAATAGCATGCCTCATTACTGAGACATTACTCACATCCCCTCTAGCCTGTTCTCTGACAGAGAACAGGCTAGAGGGGATGTGAGATGGACCGCTCATGATTGCAACTTCCTTATGCCATCGCCAATAACACGTCTCTTAAGACAGAGGCTTTTGTTACATAGACTGCTGTCTACCTCCACGTTAACCTATGGATTTTATAGACCACATTGGATGTATAAAAGTGTTTCGCCTTGACCCCAGACTCGAAAGAGAGGCCAACTGTGAATGGATTGGTTGCGTTGATTAATACGTTTCTGTCTTCGACCAATCAGGGTGAAGATGGAAAGGAAGGACGTAATGGACCGGAGGGTAAACCTGGCCAAGACGTGAGTGAGAACACTAATATAACAAATCATAACTCTGCAATTATCAACACACAGGGGATGTCTTAATAATATATGCGTTGTGTTTGTTTGTTGAAGGGTAATACTGGACCTCCTGGGCCAGAAGGCCTGGCTGGCCGGAGAGGGGAGAATGTAAGTCACCTTTATGTTATACTGCCTTTATCTGCTGACACCAGATTCATCACGATGACAACCTAGCTAATAGAAAGGGACACTAATGTCTCTCTCTCTCTCCCTCCCACTTTTTCTCTCTCTCTCTCTCCCCCACTTTCTCTCTCTCTCCCTATTTTCCTCTCTCTCTCCAACCCTCCCTCCATCTACCTCTGTCTCTCTCTCTCAAGGGTAAACCTGGTGAACCAGGACCTTCAGGAAAGCCAGGAGCCCCTGGTACTCCAGTGAGTGATCATTTATTTATATACAGCAGTAAATGCTCTTAACATTGCAGACATTGTAGTCGTTGCGGTGAAATGCTGTTTGTATTTAGCAAAGACAGCAGCTTCCTCTACCCTGTATCTGGTACTCTACAGCCAGCCCCACCAAGCCCTTGTAAATATGAATATTAATCGCTTGCAGATGTTTCATCTCCCACCGCAAGATCTTTTATGAGATTTACCTCCAAGCGTAGCAACGTTCACAAGAACTTCAGATAGCTAAACATTATGTTAATTTCACCAAATCCCTTATAACGAGTGGGGCTACATCTGTGTTCCAACTACAGTACGACCACAGTATGACTACGCCATGTGAAAGACCCCATGTTTTTGTGTATATTATAGGGTCAGGCTGGAGCCAAGGGAGACCCTGGGAACCCAGGATTACCAGGCTTTAGTGGTCCCAAGGGACCGTCGGTAAGTAGGGATTCCTGCTCCTTTTTAATGTAAACATTATCACTAGGGTTCTAAGCTACTGTTGCCAGCGGTGTAAAGTAACTAAGTAAGAATAATTTAAACTACTCCTTAAGTAGTTTTTTGGGGGTATCTGTACTTTACTATTTTATATTTTTGACAACTTTTACTTTTACTCCACTACATTCTTAAATAAAAGATGTACTTTTTACATTTTCCCTGACACCCAAAAGTTGTCGTTACATTTCAAATGCTCAGGCAGGACAGCAATATGGTTAAATTCATGCATCTATCAATATAACGCATTGTACTGATCTTGCGGACTCACGAAACACAAACAGTGAGTTTGTAAATGGTGTCTGAGTGTTGGAGTGTCCTCCTGGATATCCATAAATTAATTAAAAATTGTGCCATCTGGTTTCCATATTATAAGGAATTTGATGTATAGCATTTAGTTTTACTCAAGTATGAAATTTGCGTACTTTTCCCACCCCTACTTAAGTACATTTAAAACCAGATACTTTACTCAAGTAGTATATTACTGGGTGACTTTCACTTTTACTTGAGTAATTTTCTATTAAAGTATCTTTACTTTTACTCTTTACCTCCTAGTCCTACCACTCATGTTGGAACAGTCTGAGTTGATGTTCTGCCATAAGAAGATTGGAAGTTGTGATGCAAGCGTTTCTGATTTGATCAAACGTATTTCTATATAAATGTCTCAGCCTTCGATCTGTCTGTCTATCTAGGGTCCTGCTGGTCCGGTCGGCCCAGAGGGGAAACAGGTAAGAACCATTGGTTAAGGGCTTGTAAGTAAAAGCATTTCACGGCGCATGTGACAAATAACATATGATTTGATTTGATTGATTGGTTTGTTGCTAGATTTTTTTTGGAGACATATTTCAATTTTCATCAGCTACTTTTAGTGTCTTTACAATGGATATAATGTGGGACGTGGATTGGGCGAAGTCTCGCTCACAGCACATTATATCAACTCTTTATCTGTTTCACAGGGTATGTCTGGCAGAGCAGGAGAACGTGGAGTCAAAGGAGAGAGGGTGAGTTCATACAGGACACCTGCCCAACCAATGACCTTAAACAACATTGTTGATATTGTCTCTGAGTGAGTTTTGTTGGATGTCTTTGTAGGGCGACTCAGGTGGGAAGGGAGATAAGGGACCTGTTGGAGATCCAGGTATGCCTGGTAACCAGGGGCTCCCAGGTCGTAAGGGCCACACAGGGATGATGGGTATGTCCGGGCCCCCAGGAGAGGTGGGTCTTACTGGGCCTCAGGGAACACCTGGAAACCCCGGACAACCAGGACCACGGGTGAGTAGTGATTTGAATACTTGCACTTTACAGAATACTCTCAGAATACCCTGGCACTTTACAGAATACTCTGGTTCAATCTCAGTCACATTGCTATAGAAAATAGTACAGACATCTACAACTCGATGACCTAAACATGTTAATTTCTTCTTCCACAGGGAGAGTCACCATCACTGGAAACAATGAGAAGGCTGATCCAGGAGGAACTAGCGAAAGCGCTAGATGGTGAGACTGGTGTATTGTTAGGAACAATGGGACATTAGTGCAATCTGCAATGTATGCAAAGTTAGTTTGACCTCAAATGAGCTCTGCAAGTCATAATCGTGTGTGTCCTTGTGTTCCCCCTCCAGCCAAAATGGCGTACCTGATGGCCCAGATCCAGCCGGCCCATGTGAAGAGCACGGCAGGTCGGCCAGGACCTCCAGGCCCCTCGGGGAAAGAAGGGAGCGATGGTCGCCCCGGACCACCAGGGGAGCCTGGCATGCCCGGGCAGAACGGAGGAGACGGCATGAGGGGACCCATGGGTCCTAAAGGTAACTGATCCCAAGTCCCATTGTTTTTGGTCATGCTTCCTGTATTTATTGGTTCAGATAAACACACTGTGAGAGCATAATATTAGAGTGTAATATTGTCAAAACACTACATGAGAGGTTTCAGGTTTCCAACTCAGAAAACACGATTGCTACCCATTGATATTAGTCACCTTTGGTGGTCTTTATTGAGGTTTTCTTGATTCAGACACTGTCTTTAAGAACATCATTGCGAGTGTTGTGTCTGTCGTCTCTGTGACATCCAGGTGAGAGAGGATCCAGAGGAGACAAGGGAGAAAACGGAGTTGGACAGAGAGGAGAGACTGGACCATCAGGTCCTATAGGTACAGTAAATCTAGTACAGCAATATATCAACATAATGTCTCTATTACTACAGTATCATTCTAAATGGATGATTGTTTGTATCCATCTTGAGATCCTTTGTTGCTAAACTATGAGCTATCCAGCATGGGTGGGGTGAGTGACTGGAATTTGAACTTCCTAAGAAAGCAGCAGTTGCTTCATTGTGACTCTTTGCCATTCACTTGCTATTCCACCCCCCAGGACCAGCAGGTATGCCAGGCTATGGTAAGGACGGGCAGCCCGGGGCGGCTGGAGCTCAGGGAGAACCAGGGAACCCTGGTCCCCATGGCCAGGCAGGCCCCAGTGGACCCCCAGGGCAGTGTGACCCCTCCCAGTGTGCCTACTATGCCAGCCTGGGAGCACGACCCCACACCAAGAACGTCAAGGGGAATTAAAGAGACAGAAACACACAGAAGGTGCGTCCGATATGGCAACATCTAAAGGGAATAGGATGCCACGTCGGACGCAGCCAGAGAGCTACAGGACCCTACCCAAGTCCAGATATTTATGAACTGGGATGTGGCAGGATGAACCAAGAACTTTTCTTTCTATTACGATGTTTCTTCTCGGTGTGGAGGGATCTCGAGAGAAGTGTGCTGTCTTTGGGGGGCTTGAGGGGCGTCTAATATTTGGTAATGTCATCATCAAGAATTACACAACTTGTTCAATTTAGACGGACTGCCGTTGTTCTTATCCGGCTCGAAGGACCATGTAAAAGACCACCGACTACAGTCATGCTTACTGGGCTATGATGTGGCAGCACAGAACCAGGCCTGCGTCCAAATAGTATTTGTTTTCACTTGTTTGAACTTGCCTCACACAATGGAACCTATGGAATAGTCCCCAAATGTGCAAACCTGGCCTATCAGCACTTTAGGCAGGCTCAATCAAACGCTCACAACTATTTCAAAGAAAACGAAAACTATCGGTACCCGGGTCTGGTACAAGATGGAGCCCCAGTTACAGAACGGCCATTTAATTGACTCCAAATGATGCCTTAATAGTGTTGTCAGTCTCCCAGCGTACACAGTCGTCAGCCTGGAATGGGTTTAGCATTAGATTTAACGTCAGCCCATTTGTCAGTGTCCACAACATTGATCCAGAGATAGGCATCTCCTCTGGAGTCAACTGGTAATTATCCAGTCAACGATTTTATCTACTTTGTTTTTATTGATGGGAAGGAAGATTAGCCAGGGGGGGGGTGACTAAGGCACAATCTAAAATAACAATACTGAATTTCATGGAAGGATCTTTAATGAGCATGTGGATGGAGGTGAAAAACTTCATGCGTTGTTTTGTTTTGCCTTGCCTGTACGCTTATGATAGTGCAATTGTCTTGAATAATGACAGCCAGGCCACCAGTACTGGTCAGGGTGAATACTGAGCTCTTAGATTATCTGGGTATCTTACTAGAATGTCCACCTTATTACAAACTAAGATACTTTGTGACAGCTTGAATTGTCTATTTGTATGATGTTCATTGTTCCTCCAAAGGGAATCCAACCTCATGAATGCATGTAAGGCTGTCAAGTAGACAAAACCCATAAGACTCTTTCAAAATGAAATGTAAAACTTTAAAAGGAAAACTACATTTCCCCTTTCGTTTCTCAATAAGTGTCTCTGGTGATTCCACAGTCAGGCTGTAAACAGTCTGGAGAGAGAAGGTACTAAAATCACAGCCTTTGTTCCAGTCGTTCCTCAAAAGTTACTTGCTTCCTGGTTTCACGCCACGTTCTCTTCCTCCTGCTTATTAGTCTGTCGGGGACACTGACTCAAATAAAGACATTGTTTTAACTAATAAGTGCTTGATAAAATGAGTTCGTTCTTCCCTGTGTTGTATATTCTGATTGGTAAGGTCAGTGAGTATTCTGTCTGAAGGATGTTCCTCACTCAATCCCCATCGGACCAATTATACCTTCTCTAAAACTCACAAGACTGATCGAGCGAGAGAGAGTCAGTAAAAAAATACAATAGATAGCCCACTGCTCACTCTAGGGGAATTATTTTAGCTTGAAAAAGGCGAAGAAATGTAACGCATCAACGTTGAGGTTCCGAAATGTTAATCAGGTCACCAATGAAGTCAAATAGATATATTGTCTTTTAGTCTTTACTTATGGATTTGAGCCTGGATCCAGCATTTATTTCTAGAACACCCACAGTGTTCCAGAACACAAGCAAACACCAAGGGTTCCAGGACACAAGACAACACCCACAGTGTTCCAGAACACAAGCCAACACCAAGGGTTCCAGGACACAAGACAACACCCACAGTGTTCCAGAACACAAGCCAACACCCACAGTGTTCCAGAACACAAGCAAACACCAAGGGTTCCAGGACACAAGACAACACCCACAGTGTTCCAGAACACAAGCCAACACCAAGGGTTCCAGGACACAAGACAACACCCACAGTGTTCCAGAACACAAGCCAACACCCACAGTGTTCCAGAACACAAGCAAACACCAAGGGTTCCAGGACACAAGACAACACCCACAGTGTTCCAGAACACAAGGCAACACCCACAGTGTTCCAGAACACAAGCCAACACCCACAGTGTTCCAGAACACAAGCCAACACCCACAGTGTTCCAGAACCCAGGCCAACACCCACAGTGAAAGCACTGCTTGGCCTACACCCATAGTAAAACCACTGCTTGGCCAACTGCACCTCAGGTCATTTCATTGAAGGACATCCAAAGAGCTCTCCTGAATATTTATAGCTAAACATATGTTGCGTATTGTACTGCAGCCTATCAAACTATGCCTCATGATCCATAGCAGTCAAAGAGACTGATGCACTCTTCAATGACTTGCATACACTTTACCACCACATCACAGTGGAGATGTGTGGACTTGGTTTTGAATTAGGTGTCAGAATGACACAGGAGCTATACTACAGTAACATAATGGTTTTGTAATTGGAAAATGCTTTTTAGCCCATTGATATGAACCTCAGAATGTCGTCTGTTTGATTCCACTGCTCCGCATAGCAAATATTGCAGAAGGTTCTAGTTTTATAATTATTTGCTTGGCTTGTTTCTTAATTTCATATACATTTGTGATTATTCAAAACAACCAACTGTATGCAATTGATTGAGGTTTTTTGTTCGTTATACTGTTCAATGATTTACAGTTTGAAGTACCTGTTGCCTACCATATGTGGAATGTTAAAAATGGTTTCACAGTGGTGACCCTTACCTGTTTATCCTAACAAACTGGTGCTAAAACATCCTTCATTACTGGCTGGTATATTTGTAAGTATTGGAAAGGTATATTATGTACTGTATCATGTTGTAATAAATACCGGAACAGATCCCTTTTTATAGAAAAGGTATTTCCTTTCCTTTGTGAGTACTGTCATCTTCCTGTGTACAGGTATGAATTTCATTCTCCATTGTTAGGTTTCCTACTTTACCAGTAAACCCTGCAGACACTTGACAAGACCATGCCTTCTATTGAATGTCAATAGCAACTTCTACAGACCCATTAAAATGAACAGAAATCACTCAGTTTGACATTTTCTCCCAGTATCATTTGCATAGCAAGCACGATTGGCACTTCTGTAAAATATCTAACCAGTTTGTATTGCTTATTAGAATTTCAATTTTGCTGAAATGATCCATTGTGGAACTTTTGCATGTTAGTATTTTATGGACAATCTACTATTCTATGGGATGCCAGTAGATCCATGATTAGACCTATGAAGACAAATAGATGCTGTTGAGGAAGGGAGAAGGGGGTTAAAGAGGAGGGGGAGGGGGGAGGATAGGGAGGCTAGTTCCAGCCTGCAGCAGCCCATTCTCCTGGTTACAGCCAACAGCCAGCCTTATAAAGGTCATATTGACTCAATAAATTAATCTCTGGTGTATAGACTCAGAGAATGGGATGTTGACTCTCCTCTCTCAGTAACTAGGCAACAGTGGACCAGACGACCCTGCGACGTCTGTAACAAAGACTGACCAAACTGGTCTCTTGGTGGTCTTGGTCCGTCCCCTGGCTGCAACAGCTTCAACAGACAGAACTCTCTATGGTAACCGTGATGCCACAAAACAGCTCTCAAATGATAAAGTCTTGAAGCTGTATAGCATGTTGGTATTCTGTGAATGCCTGTTATACCCGGATCGAAGGACCAACATAAAACATGGACTAATGGTTTGTTCTAAAATGGTAAAGGTAAAGCTAGCTGTATTTACATTCATAAAAACAACTCACCGGTCTAACATGAAATATTTCCCAGACTAATCAGTTTATTACATTGTTAGAAAACAAAACAGGGAAAAACATATACTGTATAACATACTGTTTTCATTCAAATGACTGAATGAAAACATGAACTACCAATATCGGTTTATGGCTCGTGACGGTAGTAGACTTCTTCTGTCATTGTTTATTGATCAACATTGAAAATGAATGATTCCAAAGCAAAGTTTGCAGTTTTGTTATTTGTGAAAGGCTGAGCTTCGTACTGTACATTGTGCTGGAGAGGACGTTTTTGATGACAAGGAATTAAACAGTACATGCATAGAAGAAAAAGGCACAGTATTTACCTTTGTAATACTTGAAAACCAACATAGTGCCCTGTTTGTCTGCCCAACATACAGTATGTCTGTTGAGTGAGAGAGTAAAGCTTGAAGCTGTGGATATACATTGAACAGCATGAATTGAACAATATGGTCATTTTATAAGTTTGTCTAGTTTTGTATTGGTCTTTGGGGCAGCTCTTGGGCCATGATGGGCCACTCGTCAGCTGAAAGGCTATAGCTTAAAATCAATAGCAGCTGTCTTCGAAAGCACAACAGATCATCAGATAAGCTCTCTCTACAAAAAAAAACAATGCATCAGTCTAAAAGATTAAGCTTGAAAAGTATCTATACAGTATTCCAAATGACATTTGCCTTGTCTCTGTTTCCCGTTGTGTTTTTCTTTGGTTCTGTGGTGCGATGATGGAGACGTAAAGACTTCCATGTATTACCCCTCCTGAACTGGGTACCTCATGTCTCTCTTGCTGCTGCTAGAGATGGAATGTGTTCCTGTTTGTGTTCCTCACGGCCCCTTTCTGTAGCTGGAGGATTTCTTCCCCCCATTCATCATGTAGAGAGGTGGGGGCCTGCCTATACAGTCTGAGGGGTCACAATAGCCTGGGGCTCCTGTAGCTCCCCTGGGACCAGAGGCACCTGGGCTACCATTAACACCGTCTTTACCGGGAGGTCCATCTTTACCGTCCTTCCCAATGCCAGGGCTGCCAGCCACACCTGAGAGAGAGACAAAGGATTAGGGAGATGACGAAAACAGGTACTGAACAACATCCACTCATGTCAATGTGTGACCGACTGGGTTCGCACCCAGGTCTCTTGAGCTACACCAGACTGTGTTAGCCTGCTGAGATAAAGCCTTCGCATAAACTTGAAGAGCTAAAGTCTTCGGGTCTTAGGCAAGAAAATAATGGAGTGAGGGGTGGTGTTACCTTGTGGGCCTGGTTCGCCTGGACTTCCTGGGGTTCCAACTCCCTTTTCTCCCTTATGTCCAGTATCCCCCTTTACACCAGTGTCACCTACAGAGAAGAGGAAGACATTTCCCTTCACATGTTTTACATTGACTGTCTGAAATGGGCTATTATCCCCACAGGAGGTGTCTGTCTGTATGTGTGTGTGTGTGTGTGTGTGTGTGTGTGTGTGTGTGTGTGTGTGTGTGTGTGTGTGTGTGTGTGTGTGTGTGTGTGTGTGTGTGCGTGTGCGTGTGCGTGTGCGTGTGCGTGTGGGTGCGGGTGCGGGTGCGTGCGTGCGAACAACAGGGATGCAATTAAAGGGATTTGGCAGAGAGGGCTTAAAGTGCTGTGTTGTCTGATTCAGTCCTGGATGTGCAAGCTCTTTCAGAGCACTAAGCTACAGTACTGTGGACACAATGGACCTGGTCGGCCAGACAATGCTGTATTTCTCTAAAAGATTTAATTAAGAAATACATTGCATCCGTTAGTAAGGCTGTAGACCGTCTATAGAAATACACTATAATGGACAAATAGAAGGCCATTATACCAGCGTGCCAGCGTGAGTCTATACTTTTCTAGTTGTAGTTTCTATGTTCTCCACTGTACACAGTGAAATGGGCATTTGCAAAATGGTCCAAGTATTCCATTTGAATGATCAGTTCTTTATACATTTCACCTTTTATCTAGTAAGTTATTGATGCATGATTCCCCATTACCTTGTTTTCCAGGTGTACCTGGTAACCCAAAGTATCCATGTGGTCCCTTCATTCCCATCAGTCCTCTGGGGCCTGCAACTCCTACAGTCCCTGCTGGGCCCGGGGGACCTGGAGGGCCCGGCAGTCCTGCCATTCCAGGGGCCCCGATCGCTGCTGGTTTCTTCAGTACCTCCTTCTTAAACTCTGCCAAGTGTTCTAGATGGAGATGGAGATGTCCATTTGACAAAGCACCCTACTGTACATGGCAGACTGGCTTGAGCTACAAATGTTACAGTGTGTACACAATCTTCACGTACCTTCAACAATTGCTGAGCATAGTTCGCGAAGTTTGATATCACTCACTTTTGGACCCTATTGGATTTGAAAGTGGAAAAAGTATATGAATTAACACTCGAACATTTATATGTCACTCCATTCCAAAAAGTATTCCAGAGGATTATTTAGTACTTGTGTTGTACAGTCTTCATGGAAGAAGGTACTTACAGGTAGGCCCCTAGGCCCAGGTGATCCAGTTAACCCTCTCTCTCCCTCCAGTCCATTGGTTCCCTGGGGACCGGTTAAACCTTCATGACCTGGCTGCCCTGGTCTACCATCTTCCCCGGTATATCCCTTCATGCCCTTCTCTCCAACCTAGAGGCGAGTGGACAATGCAACATGACTTCAATGTTAACTGTATACCATAACGGATTCAATTATTCCACCCATCAATCAACCAGTCAATCAATTGATTTGTAACATTGTTCTGTACCTCTCCTTTGATTCCAGGAACACCAGGAGGACCCTATAAAAGCAACAATGGATTGAATAAGGACCATTGTAGTTTTACAAATACTGGGGAATACTAAAGCTAGATCAAATGTATCTCTCAGTAGAACATATACCTGGTCTCCCTTGACTCCAGAATCACCTATAAGACCTGGATCACCCTGTGGACAGCAGTAAGATTGTCAATACAGATACTGTATCTTGCAAACGCATACTGTATCATCATTGACATGATATATGGTATTGACGTGAATCCATAGACTTACTTCACTTCCCTTTGGGCCAACGGGACCAATAGGACCCTAGGAACAAGAAATTAGAAGTCATTCAAACCCCTTCATTTACAAATGGACAACTATTACCAAAACAGTAAGCTACACATCAGAAGTTACCTGGTCTCCCTTATATCCAGTGTGACCTTTCAGTCCTTTTTCACCAGTGTCACCTTTGTCCCCTTTGTCACCCTGGATGCCTGTATCACCTGTGACCCCCACTGGTCCCTGCTTTCCTGTCTCACCCTGAGGAGAGTGATGCAGGATAAATGAAATGTTACTAAACATACTCTGGTGTATCTGTCTAGTGGGTTTATGTGAGGTTAGCTATCAGCTCATTGTTACCGTCAGATAGGGGTTGTTATTGAAGAGCAGTATGCTTGACAATCCTAGTTTAATATATGAATAAAAAATTACTACTGGCATGTATATTTAATAACCAATTATTATAAGCAGTTGAACTATAATCAAATGTTACATATGGTCAACTTACAGAAGCTCCCTTGTCTCCTGGCTGTCCATCTTCTCCTGCTGGTCCAGTTGCCCCCTAAACAACCACGACAGTCTTATTAAGCATCTTCAGCACAGTCAGTAGAATATGGATCCACAGTCATGGCGAGCAGAGTTGAGTGATAGTAAACCCTGAAGTGTGAAATTTGATACTCACTGTCTTCCCAGGAATTCCGATTGGTCCTACTGGTCCGTCATCTCCTGTATCGCCCTGTACAAAAAACATACTATTTTACAAAAGACCACACACACACACACACACACACACACACACACACACACACACACACACACACACACACACACACACACACACACACACACACACACACACACACACACACACACACACACACACACACACACACACACATACTTCACCTTGGCACCTCCAGCTCCAACTAGCCCCTGTTTGCCTGGTAACCCCTGAAGAAACGACACAGGATATCCTCAGAATACCATACAGTATATTGTTATTTTTGAAAGCACTACGACATTAGGGATAGACTACTTCCTTGTTGTGTTGTTGATTCTGTTTTCCCTGCCATGTCCCCTGACCTGTATAACCTTGCAGCCAGACAGGCTATGATGGGAAGGTTGTGGTTTTATTGGATTTTCCTTCCGCTTGGCTGTTTGCTTCTAAATGATTTATTCATCTGGTCTGCGGTATGGTTTGACTGGGAGATAACCTCTCTATTGATTTTCACAGCTTTTGCTTTCTTTTAAATACCAGCAAAACCTTGTAAACCTTCTAATCTACAACGATGTTTGTAAATGAGTAATATTCCAAGACAAATGTCCCAGATTAATATTATACTCACTGGAATTCCGACGATACCCCTGACTCCAACAGTCCCGGGAACGCCAGCCTCTCCCTGTTGGAAAGATGACAGGGATGTTTATAGGATAAACGATTGATTTCTTGACAGATCTTGTAAGACTGTATACATTCTCTTTATTTAAACTATATATGTATAGTAGTCAAAGTGTAGACTAACTTTAGCTCCATCCACTCCAGGGAGTCCATCCATGCCATCTTCCCCAGGAGTACCCTGTAATCACAGTTCATCATTGATCACAACAACAACACCACCACTCCGCATCATAATCACACTCATAAGAGATAAGATGTTGCAAAATGTTAATTATTCATGGAAATCTAACTATTACAACTAACAACACAAAATGATCTCATGTGCATCTGATAACTTATTGGTAAGGTCATTGTTTCTGTTGGATTGTTTGTTTACTCACAGTGTCTCCCTTTGCTCCAACAGGACCCTGATCTCCTTGAGGACCGATCGCTCCCTAAGAAAACACACATGCAATGAACCATGAAACAAGTTAAGCCAAACAAAAGGAAAAACCTCTAGAGGTAGGAGAGAGGAAACACTCACATCATCACCTTTATCTCCCTCCAGACCCTGACGTCCACGACTGCCCTCCACACCCTAAAAGAAGACAAGTGGTCAGTCACCACAGTACATAACGGCAGACATTTTGGAAAAGACTCTTGTGATGTCAACCACCGTCTGTCCTTCAGTCCGCCTATGGACATTGAAAATGGCAGTTATAATTGACTGAGTTAATGAAATGGGTAGTGCTTACAGGAGATCCCGGTGGTCCGGTGGGTCCTGGGATGCCGTTGAAACCAGGGGGACCCTGAGTGGAGCGGACAACACAGATGGTGAGTTTAAGACTTTAAACACTTGAGTAAAACGTCAATAAGACGTGCAGTAAATATGGTTTTAAACCCTTACCCTGTCTCCTTTATCTCCAAGAGTACCCGGAAAACCAATTGGACCTCTTTGTCCCTGGAATGTATTACAGACGTTAAAAGGAATTATATTTCATATGATTCACAGTGATGCGCAGCAAACACATTCATCAGTTATAAATGGCTGGTTGTATGAGCAATTTCCACTTGAAGCAGAAATCCTATGTACCATCTTTGAATGCGCAAGATACACATTTTGCGCTGAAGGCAGAAATCCTATGTAACATGTCGGTATGCTCATTATCTATGTTCAGCTTGGAACAGAAAAACAGAAGTATATAAGTGACAAAGCAAGAGACTTTGGGATTTTCATTATCAGACAGTGAGGTAGAATAGATCATCCTATATGTGTTGGTACAGTTGAAGTTGGAAGTTTACATACACCTTAGCCAAATACATATAAACTCAGTTTTTCACAATTCCTGACATTAAATCTGTAACGGCTCTCGTGGTTTGAAGAAGGACACCAAGGTGCAGCGTGGTAGGTGTTCGTGATTTTTAATAAACTGAACACTGCAACAAAATAACAAAGTAGAAAAAACTAAAGTGCACAGTTCTGTCAGGCAACAAAACAGCTAAACAGAAGATAACTCCCCACAAAACCCACACGGAAAATCACAACTTATATATGATCCCCAATCAGAGACAACGATAGACAGCTGCCTCTGATTGGGAACCACACGAGGCAAAACAACATAAATAGAAATAGATTCCCCCACCCGAGTCACACCCTGACCTAACCAAACGTAGAGAATAAATAAGGATCTCTAAGGTCAGGGCGTGACAAAATCCTAGTAAAAAACTCCCTGTCTTAGGCCAGTTAGGATCACCACTTTATTTTAAGAATGTGAAATGTCAGAATAATAGTAGAGAATGATTTATTTCAGCTTTTATTTATTTCATCACATTCCCAGTGGTTCAGAGGTTTACATACACTCAATTAGTATTTGGTAGCATTGCCTTTAAACGGTTTAACTTGGGTCAAATGTTTCGGGTAGCCTTCCACAAGCTTCCCACAGTAAGTTGGGTGAATTTTGGCCCATTCCTCCTGACAGAGCTGGTGTAACTGAATCAGGTTTGTAGGCCTCCTTGCTCATACACCGTTTTTCAGTTCTGCCCACAAATTTTCTATTGGATGAGGTCAGGGCATTGTGATGGCCACTCCAATACCTTGATTTTGTTGTCCTTAAGCCATTTTGCCACAACTTTGGAAGTATGCTTGGGGTCATTGTCCATTTGGAAGACCCATTTGCGACCAAGCTTTAACTTCCTGACTGATGTCTTGAGATGTTGCTTCAATATATCCCCATAATGTTCCTACCTCATGATGCCATCTATTTTGTGAAGTGCACCAGTCCCTCCTGCAGCAAAGCACACCCACAACATGATGCTGCCACCCCCGTGCTTCACGGTTGAGATGGTGTTCTTCGCCTTGCAAGCCTCCCCATTTTTCCTCCAAACATAACGATGGTCATTATGGCCAAACAGTTCTATTTTTGTTTCATCAGACCAGAGGACATTTCTCCAAAATGTACGATATTTGTCCCCATGTGCAGTTGCAAATCGTAGTCTGGCTTTTTTTATAGCGGTTTTGGAGCAGTGGCTTCTTCCTTGCTGAGCTACCTTTCAGGTTATGCCGATATAGGACCTGTTTTACTGTGGATATAGATACTTTTGTACCTGTTTCCTCCAGCATCTTCACAAGGTCTTTTGCTGTTGTTCTGGGATTGTTTTGCACTTTTCGCACCAAAGTACGTTAATCTCTAGGAGACAGAACACGTCTCCTTCCTGAGCGGTATGACGGCTGCATGGTCCCATGGTGTTTATACTTGCATACTATTGTTTATTCAGATGAACGTGGTACCTTCAGGCATTTGGAAATTGCTTCCAAGAATTAACCAGACTTGTGGAGGTGTACAAATGTTTTTCTGAGGTCTTGGCTGATTTCTTTTGATTTTCTCATGATGTCAAGCAAAGAAGCACTGAGTTTGAAGGTAGGCCTTGAAATACATCCACAAGTACACCTCCAAATGACTCAAATGATGTCAATTAGCCTATCAGAAGCTTCTAAAGCCATGACATCATTTTCTGAATTATAAATTAAATAATCTGCCTGTAAACAATTGTTGGAAAAATGACTTGTGTCATGCACAAAGTAGATGTCCTAACCGACTTGCCAAAACTATAGTTTGTTGACAAGAAATTTGTGGAGTGGTTGAAAAACTAGTTTTAATGACTCCAAACTTAGTGTATGTAAACTTCCGACTTCAACTGTATCTTTCAGAGCAAGTACGGTTCTTACATCATCTCCCATCTTGCCTGTTAGGCCCTGCACCCCAGATGGTCCTGGCTCACCCTGTGGATTAGCAACACAGGAAAAGCACAAATACTCACATGTAGCGATTTGTATGCTTGCATAATCATCCTAACCACCCAATGTACTGTACTTAAGCACATTGTCAAACATCAAACTTCTTCACTAAACATGAGAATCGATTGCTTGTCAAACCTTTTGTCCAGCTTCCCCTGCAGCTCCATCATCCCCTGGTAATCCATTGTGCCCCTAGAGAAGACATAGCAACTCAGTTTAGACTGAATGTCAACAAACTACTATCAGACGCTCTTACCATTGGTAGTTCACACACTGAGTTTCCTCCTAAAATGTAAAACGCTTTGAGCATCTGGAAAAGCCCTACAGTACATCAATCGATTCAATTATTAGATACTGGTATCTGAGAGAAAAACAGTGACCACAATGGTGTAAATGATGATAAGGGCTCTGTTGCTCAAAGCCAGGTACAGTGCCTTGCAAAAGTATTCATCCCCCTTGGCATTTTTCCTATTTTGTTGTATTACAACCTGTAATGTAAACTGATTTTTATTTGGATTTCATGTAATGGACATACACAAAATAGTCCAAATTGGTGAAGTGAGATGAAAAAAAAACGTATTTAAAAAAACAAAACAAAAAACAACTGAAAAGTGTTGCGTGCATATGTATGTATTCACCCCCTTTGCTATGAAGCCCCTAAATAAGATATGGTGCAACCAATTACCTCCAGAAGTCACATAATTATTTAAATAAAGTCCACCTGTGTGCAATCTAAGTGTCCCATGACCTTTCATATGATCTCAGTATAAAAACACCTGTTCTGAAAGGCCCCAGAGTCTGCAACACCACTAAGCAAGGGGCAGCGCCAAGTAAGCGGCACCATGAAGACCAAGGACCTCTCCAAACAGGTTAGGGACAAAGTTGTAGAGAAGTACAGATCAGGGTTGGGTTATGAAAAATATCAGAAACGTTGAACATCCCACGGAACGTCATTCATGATAAAAAAATGGAAAGAATATGGCACCACAACAAACCTGCCAAGGGAGGGCCACCAGACCAAGCAAGGAGGGCATTAATCAAAGAGGCAACAAAGAGACCAAAGATAGCCCTGAAGGAGCTGCAAAGCTCCACAGCAGAGATTGGAGTATCTGTCCATAGGACCACTTGAAGTCGTCCACACCACAGATATGGGCTTTACAGAAGAATGGCCAGAAAAACCCCATTGCTTATAGAAAAAAATAAGCAACCACATTCGGTGTTCGCCAAAAGGCATGTGGGAGACTCCCCAAACATATGAAAGAAGGTACTCTCGTCAGATGAGACTAAAATGGAGCTTTTTGGCCATCAGGGAAAACGCTATGTCTGGTGCAAACCCAACACCTCTCATCACCCCGAGAATACCATCCCCACAGTGGCAGCATCATGGGGGTGGCAGCATCATGGTGTGGGGATGTTTTCATCGGCAGGGACTGGGAAACTGGTCAGAATTGAAGGAATGATGGATGGTGCTAAATACAGGGACATTCTTGGGGAAACCTGTTTCAGTCTTCCAGAGATTTGAGACTGGGACGGATGTTCACCTTCCAGCAGGATAATGACCCTAAGCATACTGCTAAAGAAACTCTCGAGTGGTTTAAGGGGAAGTATTTAAATGTATTGAAATGGCCTAGTCAAAGCCCAGACCTCAATCCAATTGAGAATCGGTGGTATGACTTAAAGATTGCTGTACACCAGCGGAACCCACCCAACTTGAAGGAGCTGAAGTAGTTTTGCCTTGAAGAATAGGCAAAACCCCAGTGGCTAGATGTGCAAGCTTAAGGACACATACCCCAAGAGACTGGCAGCTGTAATTGCTCCAAAAGGTTGCTCTACAAATGATTGACTTTGGGGGGGAATAGTTATGCATGCTCAAGTTTTCAGCTTTTTTTTGGTCTTATTTCTTGTTTGTTTCACAATTAAAAATATTTTGCATCTTTAAAGTGTTAGGCATGTTGTGTAAATCAAATGATACAACCCCCCCAAAAATCGATTTAAATTCCAGGTTGTAAGGCAACAAAATAGGAAAAATGCCAAGGGGGGTGAATACTTTCACAAGCCACTGTATGTACTCACTCAGTGTCTGTCATTAAGATTCCTCACCTTTATCCCTGGTAGCCCTGGGCTTCCCTGTGGTCCAGCTGGACAGGCAGCAGGGCACTGCAAACAGACAGACACAGACATTACATTACATTATCACTACACCTGCAAGGGGCTCACCTCCTATTCGATAGCTACTAACCGAGGAACACCTAAGCTACCAATTTTCCACATGCAGGTTTGTCAGAATTAAATGACAGCAACAACAACAGCTTATAAAAGACGTGTGAATTAAGCTGAAGTGTAGTTATTGCAGCAACATTAGGCTCTGAAGCACTTAGTCCAGGGCTCTCCAACCCTGTCCCCGGAGAGCTACCATCCTGTAGGTTTCCACTCCAACTCTACTCTAGCACACCTGATTATAATAATTAGCTGGTTGATTAAACTGAGCCAAGTTAGTTATAAATGGGGGTTGGGGCAAAACCTTACAGAAGGGTAGCTCACCAGGAACAGGGTTGGAGACCCCTGACCTAGCAGGCCCTCTGAAAGATGGTTTCCCCTGTGAAAGATCGTTTAATTCTGTGAAAGATGGTTTAACCGTGTGAAAAATTGTTTATTTTTTTATTTATCTTTTATTTCACCTTTATTTAACCAGGTAGGCCAGTTGAGAACAAGTTCTAATTTACAACTGCGACCTGGCCAAGATAAAGCAAAGCAGTGTGACAAAAACAACAACACAGAGATACAAATGGGATAAACAAATCTGTATACAGTGTGTGCAAATGAAGTAAGGAGGAAAGGTAATAAATATGCCATAGTGGCGAAGTTATTACAATTTAGCAATTAACACTGGAGTGATAGACATGCAGATGATGTGCAAGTAGAAATACTGGTGTGCAAAAGAGCAGAAAAACAAAAACAAATATGGGGATGAGGTAGGTAGTTGGATGGGCTATTTACAGATGGGATGTGTGCAGCTGCAGCGATCGGTAAGCTGCTCTGACAGCTGATGCTTAAAGTTAGTGAGGGAGATATAAGTCTCCAACTTCAGTGATTTTTGCAATTCGTTCCAGTCATTGGCAGCAGAGAACTGGAAGGAGACCTAGCAAAGATTTATAGATAACCTGGAGCGAGTGGGTTTGGCGATGAATATGTAGCGAGGACCAGCCAACGAGAGCATACAGGTCGCAGTGGTGGGTGGTATATGGGGCTTTGGTGACAAAGCGGATGGCACTGTGAACGACTGCATCCTATTTGCTGAGTAGGGTGTTGGAGGCTATTTTGTAAATGACATCACCGAAGTCAAGGATCGATAGTCAGTTTTACGAGGGTATGTTTGGCAGCATGAGTGAAGGAGGCTTTGTTTTGCGAAATAGGAAGCCGATTCTAGATTTAATTTTGGATTGGAGATGCTTAATATGAGTCTGGAAGGAGAGTTTACAGTCTAGCCAGACACCTAGGTATTTGTAGTTGTCCACATATTCTAAGTCAGAACCGTCCAGAGTAGTGATGCTAGTCAGGCGGGCAGGTGCGGGCAGAGATGGGTTGAAGTGCATGCATTTGGTTTTACTAGCATTTAAGAGCAGTTGGAGGCCACGGAAAGAGTGTTAAATGGCATTGAAGCTCGTTTAGAGGTTTGTTAACACAGTGTCCAAAGAAGGGCCAGATGTATACAGCATGGTGTCGTCTGCGTAGAGGTGGATCAAAGCATCACACACAGAAAGAGTGACATCATTGATATGTACAGAGAATAGAGCCGGCCCGTGAATTGAACCTTGTGGCACTCCCATAGAGACAGTCAGAGGTCCGGACAACAGGCCCTCCAATTTGACACACTGAACTCTATCTGAGAAGTAGTTGTTGAACCAGGCTGAGGCAGTCATTAGAGAAACCAAGGCTGTTGAGTCTGCCGATAAGAATACAGTGATTGACAGAGTCGAAAGCCTTGGCCAGGTCGATGAAGACGGCTGAACAGTACTGTTTTTTATCGATGGCGGTTATGATATTGTTTAGGACCTTGAGCATGGCTGAGGTGCACCCATGACCAGCTCGGTGTAGAGTGTCTCCCCCTTTGAAGAGGGCCGCTTTCCAATCTTTAGGAATCTCAGTGAAAGATAGTTTAACCCTCTGAAAGATGATTTACAGTAACCCTGTGAAAGATGGGTTAACCATGTGAAAGATGATTTACAGTAACCCTGTGAAAGATGGTTTAACCATGTGAAAGATGATTTACAGTAACCCTGTGAAAGATGGGTTAACCATGTGAAAGATCATTCACAGTAACCCTGTGCAAGATGTTTTAACCATGTGAAAGATGATTTACAGTAACCCTGTGCAAGATGTTTTAACCATGTGAAAGAACATTCACAGTAACCCTGTGCAAGATGTTTTAACCATGTGAAAGATGATTTACAGTAACCATGTGCAAGATGTTTTAACCATGTGAAAGATGATTTACAGTAACCCTGTGCAAGATGTTTTAACCATGTGAAAGATGATTTACAGTAACCATGTGCAAGCTGTTTTAACCATGTGAAAGATGGTAAAAAGAGACTCACATCTTCCCCACTCCCCTCAGCTTTGCCAGCCCCAGGTGGTCCCTAAAACACAGCAGAGTGAGTGACAGAGGTAAAACAGCACATATCTCTATGGAGTGACGTCTCAAACAGAGTGTAGATGTCCACAGACAGTACAGTGTTCGAGGCTGTGCAATCAGTGTCAAGTAATGCAGGAGTGATACTGATTATCACTCTACATCAGGGTTAAGACATCAGTATAATATTTGGAGAGATCTCTTATGACAATATGGATTAATAAAAAGACTTAGGTTAATGGGAAAGACCAAAGAGACAAAGCTACATCTGAAACCTCAACAGATAGAAACATAGGTCAGACTCAATTCACATGATGATATAGATGTTGAATTCACTTATTTCAGGTTCGAGCCATATGTAAGAGGTTAGCATCAGTACTTACCACAGGTCCAGGTGGTCCTGGTAGACCAGCGGGACCAGGGAGACCCAGACCCCCTCTAGGCCCAGGGGCACCCTGATAACAATAGATCATTGCATTTAGAGCTCAAACACCTGAAATGTCCTTCTAGACATTTCAGACTTCTGAAAAGTCTCATATATATTAGTAACAAAATTGTCCACAGGATATATAAAGGACCAATGAATCAGTACAGAAGGCAGCACATTATGCTAAAATGTTTATTCTATTCTACCGAGCCATTTACTTTATGTTCATATTCTTATAATTTATTATTTCTTATTGTCAAAAAAATCCTGTACATATTGTATTGTTGTATTGTCAAATCCTGTACATATGCCTAAGAAAACTTGAAACATATCCTGTATGTTTTTACTGCTGGATGTGTTCTTGTTAACCAGTCATATACTGTAGTTATGTAGGATGTGATCCTTATTTGAACACTGACCTCAGGCCCAATGTTCCCCTCGTCTCCTGGAGTTCCTGCTTTCCCAGGTGGGCCCTGTAGGGAGCGACATACACAAGTTATACAATTATTCTATAGCCCCTAAGTAGGGCTCGATTAATCTACTGTATGCTGTCTTAATGCCATTTAGAACATGGGGTGAAGTTTCTCTAAAGATGTTGAAGAGTTTGTAGTACATACGGGAGGCCCAGCTGTCTTAGGTCCCTGGGAAATGAGAGAAAACGCTATCAGACAAATCATATTATTTAGCTATAGAAATTAAGTGGTCTGACATGTTCCATGGCTTCATGGCTATACATGTCAGCAAAATGTTTCCATTCATATCTGACGATCTAAAGATGACAAAGATAGTGGATACTTACGGGAGAGCCTGCTGGCCCAGGAAAACCTTGAAGTCCCTGTTATTAGACACAGAGCAGTCAGATATTAATTAACATTGTCCCTGCTGTTACAGTTATTAGGAAGACAGTTTCTTTAGTAGGTTCTGGTGAGAGAAAAAAAACTCACTCTCTCACCCACAGGTCCTCTTGGGCCCATTGAACCAGGTATTCCCTTCATTAAAAAGAGAAGAAATCCTTGATTCACACACAATCTACAAACTAAAACATTCTCTCGCCACCAGCTTGAATTCTAATAATATCAGTTGAGTGGTGGATAGCTGCTGTTAACGGTTCAATTAATAAGGTGATAGAGAACAACCCTGTCTTGCTCAACAAGACAAAATAGAGGTTGAGTGTGTAACAAGAGGTGTGTGTTGGGTGTGGTACAGTAGGAGGTAGTGATGCTTACAGCAGCTCCTGGTAGGCCAGGCATGCCTCTGTGTCCAGGAAGACCGATCTCCCCCTGTTCCCCTTTGGCCCCCTGAGAAACAGACAGAACCGGAAGCTGAGTTACAGACACAACCGACAGCTGAGTTACAGACACAACAGACAGCCTAGTAACAGATACAACAAACAGCCTAGTAACAGATACAACACACAGCCTAGCAACAGATAGAACACATAGCCTAGTAACAGATAGAACACACAGCCCCGTAACAGATAGAACATATAGCCTAGTAACAGATAGAACACACAGCCCCGTAACAGATACAACACACAGCCTAGTTACAGATAGAATACACAGCCTAGTAACAGATAGAACACACAGCCTAGTAACAGATACAACACATAACCTAGTAACAGATACAACACATAGCCTAGTAACAGATAGAACACACAGCCCCGTAACAGATACAACAAACAGCCTAGTAACAGATACAACACACAGCCTAGCAACAGATAGAACACATAGCCTAGTAACAGATAGAACACACAGCCCCGTAACAGATAGAACATATAGCCTAGTAACAGATAAAACACACAGCCTAGTAACAGATAGAACACATAGCCTAGTAACAGATACAACACACAACCTAGTAACAGATACAACACATAGCCTAGTAACAGATAGAACACACAGCCTAGTTACAGATAGAACGCATAGCCTAGTAACAGATACAACACACAACCTAGTAACAGATACAACACACACCCATCCTCGGACGGGGCCAAAGTGTCTCCTGACCCCCCCTGTCTCAGCCTCCAGTATTTATGCAGCAGTAGTTTACGTGTCGGGGGGCTAGGGTCAGTTTGTTATATCTGGAGTACTTCTCCTGTCCTATTCGGTGTCCTGTGTGAATTTAAGTGTGCTCTCTCTAATTCTCTCTTTCTCTCTTTCTTTCTCTCTCGGAGAACCTGAGCCCTAGGACTATGACTCAGGACTACCTGACATGATGACTCCTTGCTGTCCCCAGTCCACCTGGCCGTGCTGCTGCTCCAGTTTCAACTGTTCTGCCTTATTATTATTGGACCATGCTGGTCATTTATTTATTATGAACATTTGAACATCTTGGCCATGTTCTGTTATAATCTCCACCCGGCACAGCCAGAAGAGGACTGGCCACCTCACATAGCCTGGTTCCTCTCTAGGTTTCTTCCTAGGTTTTGGCCCTTCTAGGGAGTTTTTCCTAGCCACCGTGCCTCTACACCTGCATTGCTTGCTGTTTGGGGTTTTAGGCTGGGTTTCTGTACAGCACTTTGAGATATCAGCTGTTGTACGAAGGGCTATATAAATATATTTGATTTGATTTGACAGCCTAGTAACATACACAACAGACAGCTTAGTAACAGATACAGCACACGGCCTAGTAACAGACACAACAGACAGCTGAGTTACAGATACAACAGACAGCCTAGTTACAGATATAACCACAGCCATATAGAGCAGACAAAACCACAGCTAAGTATGGCTCTGTACACAAAAAAATCGGACAAACAGCTTTATCATCTGTCTGCATCGCTCACCACTGTTGCTAAGATACACTGTGGCAGTGTCAGTCAGTGTTTAATCAATGAAAGATGTGCAATTCTCATCAGGACAGAGAGAGAGAGAGAGATAAGAGGCAGGCAAGGTGGAGGAGAGAACGCTGATCTATTTTTGCAGCTAAATTGATTGTAAGTAATGAGGTTGAGCTACAGGATGGCAAAAAAAGAGTCAAATAAATACTTAGAGAATTAAACACATTTAATAATATGACATCTCGTACTTACAGAAGTGCCAGCACTGCCAGGTGAACCTGGAAGGCCCTGCAAGAAAAAAGGAAGACCGTTGTTATCCATTCAAGCCATTGAGAATAGAGAAACAAGAAAAGTGCGTTAATGTCTGTCTAAGATATCTTACCAATTCACGCAGTTTGAGGCAATATCCAGCATGGTTAATTATATAACGCTATGGTTAATTCTTCCTTCTACATGTAGTTTGGATGGGGTGGATAGACTTACATCTCTACCGTCCCTGCCGTCCTCTCCATGTGGCCCCCGGGGCCCCTCAGGGCCGGTGGGACCGGGAGGGCCAGGGATAGGCTTGGGGTCAGGCTGGAGGGAAAAGAGACATCACAGTCGATGAGTACATGAGAAGGAGGGAAGGCCACTCTGAGGGGAGTGGAGAAGCTTCTTACTCCAGCCAGAGTTTGATTGTGCCACTAAAGTAACAAAGCATCAAGGCTATCAGGCAACAGAGCATTGAAGTAGATTATTTGCCCCAAAAAACACCAAGAAAAAAGGAAGAAAGATAAATACCTCAGCATTGGCATACATCTGAAGAAGCAAGAGAAATAAGAAACATGTAGAGTTAGTGAAGTAGCCACACCACCTTCACCCAGAGTGTCAGAAGAAGCTAAAGCACCTGTCCAAAAGAAACCCTCAAACAAAAGCTAGAGGAAATAGACCATTGCCAAATTGATATTTGAATCATAAAGACAGGACTTTTTTCTGCAGTCTACGGGACAATAGGACTCTGCCCACTCATAACAGCATGTATTCTAATATACAATTCTGACCTGAGGAGTCAGACTTTAATATGCTGACAAAATGGGGCTAAATTGAGAGTGAGAGCCAGCAGTATTCTCTCTGTATGGAGGTAAGTGCTTATTTGACATACAGTACCAGTCAAAAGTTTGGAAACACCTACTCATTCAAGAGTTTCTTCATTTTTTACTATTTTCTACATTGTAGAAAAATTGTAAAGAAATAAAAAACGATGAAATAAAACATATGGAATCATGTAGTAAACAAAAAAGTGTTAAACATATGAAAATATATTTTAGATTCTTCAAAGTAGCCACCCTTTGCCTTGATGACAGATTTGCACACTCTTGGCATTCTCTCAACCAGCTTTACCTGGAATACTTTTCCAACAGTCTTGAAGGAGTTCCAGCACATGCTGATCACTTGTTGGCTGCTTTTCCTTCACTCTGCGGTCCAACTCATCACAAACCATCTCAATTGGGTTGAGGTTGGCTGATTGTGGAGGCCAGGTAATCTGATGCAACAACATCACTCTCCTTCTTAGTCAAATAGCCCTTACACAGCCTGGATGTGTATTTTGGGTCATTGTCCTGTTAAAAAAACGAATTATAGTCCCACAAAGCGCAAACCAGATGGGATGGTGTATCACTGCAGAATGCTTGAATTCTAAAGAAATCACAGTGTCACCAGCAAAGCCCCCCACACCATCACACCTCCTCCTCCATGCTTCACGGTGGGAACCACACATACGGCGATCCTCCGTTCACCTACTTGGGGTATGTACAACAAAAAATGGTCAAAGGAAGCAGATGCTAAGCTACAGGACTGTTTTGCTAGCACAGACTGGAATATGTTCCGGGATTCCTCCGATGATCTTGAGGAGTACACCACATCGGTCATTGGATTCATCACTAAGTGCATCACTAAGTGCATCCCCACAGTGACGACGACGTCTTCGATGCACTTAGTGATGAAGCCAATGACCCGATGTGGTGTACTCCTCAAGATCATCGGAGGAATCCCGGAACATATTCCAGTCTGTGCTAGCAAAACAGTCCTGTAGCTTAGCATCTGCTTCCTTTGACCATTTTTTGTTGTACATACCCCAACCAGAAGCCATGGATTACAGGCAGCATCCACACTGAGCTAAAAGCTTAAGCTGCTGCTTTCAAGGAGCCCTCCGACAAACCATTAAACAGGAAAAGCGTTAATACAGGACTAAGATCGAGTCGTACTACACTGGCTCTGATGCTAGTCGGATGTGACAGGGCTTGCAAACTATTACAGACTACAAAGGGAAGCATAGCCAAGAGCTGCCCAGTGACACAAGCCTACCAGACGAGCTGAACTACTTCTATGCTTGCTTTGAGGCAAATAAAACGGAAACATGCATAAGAGCACCAGCTGTTCCTGGAAGACTGCCGATGTGAGTAGACCTTTAAACAGGTAAACATTCACAAGGCCTCAGGGCCAGATGGAGTACCAGGATGTGTACTGCGGGCATGCGCTGACCAACTGGCAAGTGTCTTCACTGACATTTTCAACCTCTCCCGATCCGAGTCAGTAATACCAACATGTTTCAAGCAGACCACCATAGTCCCTGTGCCCAAGAACACTAAGGTAACCTGCTTAAATGACTACCGACCCCTAGCACTTACGTCTGTAGCCATATGAAGTGCTTTGAAAGGCTGGTCATGGCTCACATCAACACCATTATCCCAGAAATTTGCATACCACACCAACAGAACCACAGATGATGCAATCTCTATTGCACTTCACACTGCCCTTTCACACCTGGACAAAAAGAACACCTATGTGAGAATGCTATTCATTGACTACAGCTCAGCGTTCAACACTATAGTGCCCTCAAAGCTCATCACTAAGCTAAGGACCCTTTGACTAAACACCTCCCTCTGCAACTGGATCCTGGACTTCCTGACCTGCTGCACCCAGGTGGTAAGGGTAGGTAAAAACACATCTGCCACGCTGATCCCCTCAGGGGTGTGTGCTCAGTCCCCTCCTGTGCTCCCTGTTCACTCATGACTGCACAGCCAGGCACGACTCCAAAACCATCTTAAAATTTGCCGATGACACAACAGTGGTAGGCCTGATCACTGACAACAATGAGACAGCCTATAGGGAGGAGGTCCGTGACCTGGTGTTGCCAGGACAACAACCTCTCCCTCAATGTGATCAAGACAAAGGAGATGATTGTGGACTACAGGAAAAAGAGGACCAAGCACGCCCCCATTCTCATCGACAGGGCTGTAGTGGAGCAGGTTGAGAGCTTCAAGTTCCTTTGTGTCCACATCATCAACAAACTATCATGGTCCAAGCACACCAAGACAGTTGTGAAGAGGGCACAACAAAACCTATTCCCCCTCAGGAGAATGAGAAGATTTGGCATGGGTCCTCAGATCCTCAAAAAGTTCTAAAGCTGCACCATCGAGAGCATCCTGACTGGTTGCATCACTGCCTGGTAATGGCAACTGCTCGGCCTCCGACTGCAAGGCACTACAAAGGGTAGTGCAAACGACTCAGTACATCACTGGGGCCAAGCTTCCTGCCATCCAGGACCTCTATACCAGGTGGTGTCAGAGGAAGGCCCTAAAAATTGTCAAAGACTCCAGCCACCCTAGTCATAGACTGTTCTCTCTGCCACCGCACGGCAAGCGGTGGCAGCTTCTACCCCCAAGCCATAAGACTCCTGAACATCTAGTCAAATGGCTACCCAGACTATTTGTAGTGCCCCCCACCCCCTCTTTACACCATTGCTACTCTCTGTTGTCATCTATGCATAGTCACTTTTAGTAACTCTACCTACATGAACTATTACCTCAACTAACCGGTGCCCCCGCAAATTGACTCTGCACCGTTACCCCCCTGTATATAGTCTCGCTATTTTACAGCTGCTCTTTAATTACTTGTTACTTTTATCTCTTATTCTTATCTGTATTTTTTGACAACAACTGCATTGTTGGTTAGGGGCTCGTAAGTAAGCATTTCACTGTAAGGTCTCCATCTGTTGTATTTGGCGCATGTGACGGATACAATTTGATTTGATTTGATTGGCTCAAACGCATTCAGAAGGAAAACAATTCCACAAATGAACTTTTAACAAGGCACACCTGTTAATTGAAATGCATTCCAGGTGACTACCTCATGAAGCTGGTTGAGAGAATGCCAAGAGTGTGCAAAGCTGTCATCAAGGCAATGGGTGGCTATTTTGAAGAATCTCACTTATTTGGTTACTACATGATTCCATATGTGTTATTTCATAGTTTTGATGTCTTTACTATTTTCTATGTCTTCACTATTATTCTACAATGTAGAAAATAGTAAAAAATTAAGAAAAACCCTGGAATGAGTAGGTGTGTCCACACTTTGACTAGTACTGTATGTATTGTAATCATGGCACTCCTACAGTAGTATAACAGGCCGTCCTATCTCCTATCTACATTTTGGCAAGTGCAGATTCACAGAAGCCAGTTAGTGAAATCTATGTTACTGGTCGATATGAATCCAAACCCAAAGCAAGTAAAGACCAGGTGGAGACAAGTTTGTTGTTGTTACCTCTGTGATAGGCAACTCCTGGCAGTTCTCTCTATTGGCTCTCTTCGGGTCGCAATGGATCAACATCCACTGAAGTTCAAACTAGAAAGAGACAGTGGCATGATATTGATCATATAACATGACTCATATGATAATGCTTACTGTATAACAACGCACCACTGGGGAACCAACACCTTCTCAGCCTTAGCCTGATCCCAGATCGTATGTGCTGTCTTACCAACTCCAACTCTTATTGTCATGCCAAACAACGACCATAAGAGTTGGCAATACAGCACAACCAGATCTGGGGCCAGGCTATCCTTGCCCCGCTCACCACAACAGAAGCATCAGCGTCAGTATCCAGCCTCCCAATAAGCGTATCTCCCTCTGTGTTGACGGGGCCTTTCCCCTTGATGGGCTTCTTGTCCACGGCCTGACAGTCCACATACAGGGTGACCTGGTCTCTCTCCACCCCAATCATCACCTGTAAGGATATGCTATAGGGTTACTGTTGTTGATCCTCAGGGGCCACCGTAATGTTAATGAGTGATCAGTTATCACTAATTACATTGTACCAGGAGTAGAGTTGCACATTTCCAATAACTTTATCAAAATTCCTAGGCTTTCCAGGATTTCCAGCTTATTCCCTCTTGATTCCGGGATCTTCCATCCGATATTTCTGGAAAGCCGGGGAGTTTTGGGATAGTTACTGTATTATACAACGTTAACCAGGAGTGCCATCACTCATTCCATCACCTTGTGCCACTTAGTGTTGAACAACACAGAGAGCCCTGGGAAGGTGACGGTCTGCAGGTTGCCATCCTGGCCCATCAGGAAGTACTCCAAGGCCTGCTGGTCTCCATTCAACCTGAGCCCTGCCTGCTTCCGGCCGTCTTCATCCACCACCTGCCACACGTTCCACACCTTGTTCACCGTGTTCTTGATCATACGGAAGGTGACCATGACGGAGTACTCGTCAGGGAAACCCCGGGGGAAATTGAGCCTGGGTGAAGAAGAACAGAAGATGAAGATACAGATGGGTGGGAGAGGGAGGAGAGAAAAGGGTTCATACATGCGTGAGTCCAGTGAAGCCCCTGTGGAAGGTCATCCTCAGTGGGAGAGGTTATGGATGGACAGAAGAAATGGTTCAAACTTCTCTTTACAAAATCATAAAGAATGTAGTTCAGTTAGAGTCATAGAGAAGAGGGCACTGGGGGCAACACTTCGCAGTGGGTAAAAAAGCAGCTTTCCACCACATACACACAGCACACATTGGGTGGTTCGAGGATTTCAGATCTCTGATGGCGGCTAATGTCAAAGACACTCCATGATCACAAAGCAGAGGTAGAGCTGCTGCAGGCCACGTTTAAAAAGCATCACACACAGCGGCTCAGTTCCTTTCCCGCTCCTCACGCCCACGATAACATCATGAATGGAGACATCAATCAAACCCTAACACTTTTATGTTCAAAGCACTTCCATTCTCTTTCTCTCTCTATCCCTCCATCTCTCCCTGTCTCTAATGCATAACGCAACAGTTACAAATACTCCAAAGGAACAACGAGGCCCTTTATTTTTTCCATCAAACCCTTTTGTTATAAACAGAAGCGGCGCCCCGGTGGCTCTGATCAACAGATCAATTAAGCAGTCGTCCCGTCTCCCGTCTCTGTAAACTGCTCTCCAGTCTCCCCAGTCCTAAACCTCTAGGCTGGTATTCATAAAGAGTCTCAGGTGCTGATCTCAGATTAAGGCCCCTTCAGTCCATTCATTATCATCTAAAAAGTTAAACTGATCCTAGAGCAGCACTCCTACTTGTCGCTTTATGAATACGAGCCCTGGGGTTTTAACTGGCCAGGCCAAGGGCTCCATAGGTGGTGCCTTTATGGACAGGAGCTGCAGAGCTGCAGCCGGGCTTGTAAATGCATCAAGACAATAAAAAAGGAGTTTCCTGTAACCCAATAAAACAAATGAAGACCACTCTCTCTCTAACGTTCCTGCAGTGTGCCTATGTGTGTGTTTGTGTGTTGAATGCTCCTTGGGAGAAAGTATCTCACAGCCTATGCCAGAGTTTGATGCGTGTTGTGTTGCAGGCCTCTATCCCCTGCAGTGATAAGGACACAGGTATCGGAAATGAACCTTTCTGACGACTAACTTCAAAGCCCCAGACAGACTGGCCACTGGACTCCGAGAGTTAAATGTTTTTGTGATTAGTGTCCTGAGTGGCAGGAGGCAGACTGGAAGATGTCAGTATGTTACATAACAGTTTATGTGAAAACAGGACCAATACAGGTCATTGGCCAGACCAGCAGTGAAACACCAGAAGACAGCTTTAGTTATGTAAGAAGGTAACCACGTAACAACAACCTCTAGCCTACTAAGCAATATGAAAACAGTCTGAAAATGGAAATGAAAATGGAAGATTGTGCACTGGTTTTCAAATATTATCTTTTACACGGTAGAATACCAGGCTAGAGGATCCCCACACGTAAACGATCTAGCTGATCCAGGCAAGACACACACACACACACACACACACACACACACACACACACACACACACACACACACACACACACACACACACACACACACACACACACACACACACACACACACACACACACACACACAGACACAGACACACACACGCACACACCCACACACCCACACACCCACACACAGTCTCTCTTCACACAGGAAGCTGCTCGGGCTGTCACCACCTGTCTCTTTTGATTTTCAGAATCCTTCATGAGCACAGACAGAAACAAGTGAATACAACTACAACTTATAATGCTGCATGATGAAATATGTCTCTACGTTTCTGGTACGAGATATTTAATGGTTACACGAGGTCTGGGCGGGTGGGGTCCACTGCTTTCCCCCCTCGTTGCTAAGAGATGCCAAATCAGTTCAGACATGCTGTTCTCTGTTTCACAGAGTGATAACACCTGTCTGAGACCTGCAATAATACAACACCTGGATCAGCCCAGGGGAAAGTATTTATTACGTGTGCGTGTGTGTGTGAGTGTAGCGATTACGTGTGTGTTTCTGTTTCTGGTTTCTTCATTCTTTCTCCACCTGGTAGGTATTTGAAAGCTGGCCTCCGTATTGAGCCATAATAATACAACACCTGCAGAAAGCCTGGACAACCTCCAATATCATGTTTCTTTTTCTATCTTTCCTTACCTGGTAGGGATCTGGAAGTTGGCCTCCCTATCAAGGCGATATGCCACCTGGAGAGGAGTGGAGCCCTCCACCTTCCTCACCCCCTTCAGAGGAATAATATCCAGCTGGAACTGAGTGATCAGATCAAACCCTAAAAGAGAGGTAAACGGATTTTTAGATATCTCCTGTTCGTTCTGAATTACATGTTACAGTATTATTCAACTGGTGGCTCTAACTCTGAATGCTGATTGATTAAAAGCGCATTCCAGCCGATGTCTATTCCACAAGTTACAATGTATGATGTTAAAATGCCTATTTACTCTGTTCCATCTGACTGTGCAATCCACTGTCTCATTAGCCCAGCCATTCAATTTATAAACTATAAAAAAACATCTAGACATTATCTCGCATTTCTTTTAGACTAACATCTAGTTTATAACAGTGGATGACGAGAAAGTACATTTTCTATGCCAGGTGAAATCATGCATCATTAGCTCATTGTGATGGATCTATCCAAATAAACGTCACTAGGAAAATAGCTTAAACAAACGCAAATGCAGCTACTTTGCTAGCTAGCAAGCAAGGGATAAGAACGTCGCCAGCCAGTATGGCAATGGAATATTTAGAACGAACGACTGGGTCACCCCCATAGATACAGAACAAAAAAACTGAACGACTGGGTTGTGTCTCTGGCAACCGAACCGATAGAACGAACAACCAGCTGAATTTGTGTCGGGACTATATTCAGTGGAAGGATGAAATAGTATGAATAAATTAATTGAAAATATTTTTTAAATTAAAAGATGTAAATCATTATTTGAATATGTTGGTAACCCGTTGTAAAAACGTGATAATACCCTTCGAAGCAGGTGTTTGGAGGATATATTGGCACGACTTCGTCTAGGGCATTCCAATATATCCTCCAAACACCGGCTTCTCGGGCATTATCACTTAACTGTACATATCCCTTGAATCGTTCTGGTGAATTATACTGTATGTTATATACTGTATTCCTGCAGTAGGAAAATAAAAACTATGATTGACAGGTACTGGTCTTTTTTGTATTTGACACACAGTGTTGTAAAAGTGTAAGGGCATATTTCTGGATCAGTGTTGTAAAGTCAAATCAAATCGTATTTGTCACATGAACCGAATAAAACAGGTGTAGACCTGGGGGGTAGTGTCTTGCGGTTGGAGGCCGAGCAGTTGCCATACCAGGCAGTGATGCAACCTGTCAGGATGCTCTCGATGGCGCAGCTGTAAAATCTTTTGAGGATCTGAGGACTCATGCCAAATCTTTTCAGTCTCCTGAGGGGGAATGTTTTTTTTTTGTGCCCTCTTCACGACTGTCTTGGTGTGCTTGGACCATGATAGTTTGTTGGTGATGTGGACGCCAAGGAACTTGAAGCTCTCAACCTGCTCCACTACAGCCCCGTCCATGAGAATGGGGGTGTGCTCGTTTCTCCTTTTCCTGGAGTCCACAATCATCTCCTTTGTCTTGATCACGTTCAGGGAGAGGTTGTTGTCCTTGCAGCACACAGTCAGGTTTCTGACCTCCTCCCTATAGGCTGTCTCATCGTTGTCGGTGATCAGGCCTCACACTGTTGTGTTATCGGCAAATGTAATGATGGTGTTGGAGTTGTGCCTCGCTCTGCAGTCATGAGTGAACAGGGAGTACAGGAGGGGACAGAGCACACACCACTGAGGGATTCCCGTGTTGAGGATCAGCGTGGCAGATGTGTTGGCCCATCAGGAAGTCCAGGATACAGTTGCAGAGGGATGTGTTTAGTCCCAGAGTCCTTAGCTTAGTGATGAGCTTTGAGGGCACTATGGTGTTGAACGCTGAGCTGTAGTCATTGAATAGCATTCTCACATAGGTGTTCCTTTTGTCCAGGTGTGAAAGGGCAGTGTGGAGTGCGATAGAGATTGCATCATCTGTGGATCTGTTGGTGTGGTATGCAAATTGGAGTAGGTCTAGGGTTTCTGGGATAATGATGTTGATGTAAGCCATGACCAGCTTTTCAAAGCACTTCATGGCTACAGATATGAGTGCTATGGTTCTGTAGTCATTTAGGCAGGTTACCTTAGTGTTCTTGGGCACAGGGACTATGGTGGTCTGCTTGAAACATGTTGGTATGACAGACTCAGACAGGGAGAGGTTGAAAATGTCAGTAAAGACACTTGCCAGTTGGTCAGCGCATGCTCAGAGTACACGTCCTGGTAATCTGTCTGGCCCTGAGGCCTTGTGAATGTTGACCTGTTTAAAGGTCTTACTCACATCGTCATCGTCTGCGGAGTGCGTGATCACACAGTCGTCCAGAACAGCTGATGTCTCATGCATGTTTCAGTGTTACTTGCCTCGAAGTGAGCATAGAAGTTGTTCAGCTCGTCTGGTAGGCTTGTGTCACTGGGCAGCTCTTGGCTGTGCTTCCCATTGTAGTCTGTAATAGTTTGCAAGCCCTGCAACATCCGACTATTAACGGAGCCGGTGTAGTCCTGTAACGGATTCGATCTTAGTCCTGTATTGACGCTTTGCCTGTTTGATGGTTCGTTGGAGGGCATAGCGAGATTTCTTATAAGCTTTTGAGTTAGGAGGAGTCCTGCTCCTTGAAAGCGGTAGCTCTAGACTTGAGCTCAGTGAGAATGTTGCCTGTAATCCATGGCTTCTGGTTGGGGTATGTACGCACTTATTGATAAAGCCAGTGACTGATGTGGTGTTCTCCTCAATGCCATCGGAAGAATCCCAGAACATATTCCAGTCTGTGCTCGTTAAAAAAGTCCTGTAGTTTAGCGTCTGCTTCATCTGACCACTTTTTTATAGACCGGTGCATATTCACGAAGTGGCCATTTTGGAATGTCAGTGTTTCCCCACTTTACTATATTTAACAGTTTATTCTGGTTTCATAATCTGTATGCAAAACAGGGTGCAGTGATATGACTAACATGTGATTCTAATTAGTTGTTCTCTTATACGTAGGCCTGTACCTTCCCTGCCTGGGCTCGCAACACATTGTACACCATGTGATTTGAAGGTAGCTAATGCATCTGTTCCCACCAGGGCGCTGGTACACAATTAACATCTTGCTGAGCTAGAATTGTTCCTACTAAAATCTATCAGGCTTCAGCGGAATATTTTATGTGGCTCATTTGAAATCTAAATGTGTGTCAAGCCATTAAGCGTTTAGACAGCCCAGCCTAGTTCACTAAGCAATCACAGCAGGTAGCTTAGTTGTGATGTTCTGTATTTTGCTTCCTCAGGGATTTCTGTAAACCAAGGCTGGTGGTTTGGTGGTCCTGGGCATTTAAAATGTATGTCTATGCTGTCTAGCAAAGAGAAAAACCACAGGGACTATAGTGTTAAGCTATTGCTCCAGACAAAGCTCCTTCTGACCTGGTTTGTTGATGTGAGGTAAGACTCCTGATATGTCTTGTACTGTTTGATACAACGTTGAGATATGTAATATGTCTTCCCATGCAGGTCTCCTTTTGATTACGTCATAAACTATATCCACATCTCATGGGAAGGGGGCGCAAGCAAGATGTGGCCAAAGACATACCGGAAGCAAATTGTTGCTGTTTTACAGTATGTCCTACCAGGGATGAAGAGGACTAAGTTAGTACACATATTCACAGAGTCATAGTATCTATACATTACCTGGAAGGTCATCTTGTCCATTTCTCATGGAAGGGCAGACAGCTGTGTCCCCATCTAACCTGTTGAGATCTAACTCTTGATGGAAAACACACAGAGACAGAAGCTTGGTTAGGATGTTTCCGTTCACAGCATTTACATTTGAGTCATTTAGCAGACACTCTTATCCAGAGCGACTTACAGCAGGGAGGGGATGCATTTTTGTACTTTTTCCTGTACTGGTACCCCGTGGGAATCAAACACACAACTCTGGCATTGCATGCACCAGGCTCTACCAACGGAGCCACCAACCAAACACTGAATCAGAATTCACAGTGCCAACTCCATGGGAAAGCCACAGGGAGATCAGGCAACGGTGAGAAAACATGGTAAGAATGTAATTCACCTTATACTCTGGATTCATTTTTCTATGTTGGTTATTCTTAAAGCTGTGGCATCCTATATTTGATACCACAAGCACACACACAGGTATGTAGTATCAGATGCAAAAGATAACAGCCCGGTCTCATAGACTAGACATAACAAATTACAAATGTAAATAAGGGACACTCAAATTAGTACGTTACTTTTGGTATGGTTACATAAGACAGAAGGTTACTCAAGGCAAGAACGAAGGTAGGGTGGTTGGTAAGGGTGGATGGGCGGGTGTATAATCTGAACGTCTAGCAACTCAAAGGTTGCGTGTTGAAATCTCATCATGGACTACTTTGCAATCTAACACTAACCCCTAGCTAATGTCAGCCACAATAAATTGGAATTCATAACATATTATATGCTATTATACTGTATGCTTTGCAAATTCGTAACATGTTGAACATACGACATACAAGATTTACATTTACTATGTTAAGTCTACCCCTGAGCCCAGATTGAAGATAATGTTGACGTATGTGTGTAGCTGTTGTAGCGTGAATGTGGATCGGGGTATAAGGCCATATCGCTCATGCTTGTCGAGCACAGGAGGCTGATGAGGGGAAGATGGCTCATAGTAATGGCTGGAATGGAGTAAATGGAATGACAACATGGAAACCATGTGTTTGATGTGTTCGATACCATTTCATGAATTCCATACCAGCTATTATTATGAGCCGGTCCTCCCCAATTAAGGTGCCACCAGCTGCCTCTGTTGTTGAGAAACTGACAGGTATTCTCAGTTTATTAATCTACAGATGTAGCATCTAAATTTGTTCACCCTGTTGAAAACATGTATTGTATTTGAGGATCCAAAAGGCTTCTGAAGTTTGTAATTTCCACTTTGAAATTTCAGACTTGATTGTCCCTTATGAAAAATGTATGAACCCCTACAAAAACATAATTCACATTTTCTTTTTCTGCAGGATTATTTTCCTGCTGCAGAAAATGGGCTCAAATGTAGATGCTACATCTGTACCTGTGATTTATTGAGATGGAAATCTCTCTGTAGCACTAACTTAAAAGGCCATCAATAAACAATCACACTGTTGTGCTATAATGTCTGCTTTCATCCTCAATATCTTTCTCAGGTGATTGAGTAAACCTATAATATTAGTCTTGTGTCTTTTCTATTTGTTAATAACAAATAACCTACATATCTGGCTGGGATGAACTGTCATTGGATGGGATTAATTGAAAAATAGAGCTACTGTAATGTAACTAAAACCTGAGGTGATTTTTTAAATGTCCTTCTCAGCCAAAATTTTAAGTGAATCTTGAAACAATGAGAGCGAAAACATTTGATAATGTTTCATTGAAGAGCCTTGCTCTACTGTAGTAGTATCATCTCAAGGTGAATCTCCTAAAGTATTCAGAGAACACATCTCGTCCTCTCCTCCCCCTGTTTGATATGAGGATGAAAACGCAGTGCAGGGGAAACTAGGAAACAAAGATCTGGAAGTAATGAAACAACGCTGGGAGCCGGAGGGCTTCTAGCCTCTACTCCCAGAGTCAATAACCTGATTCAGCTCATTCGGAGGTGCAGAGTGTGGAGGCAACACATCTGGAAGACCCTATCGGTTCCACCATAACTGCTGAGTAGAGGAGATACTTTGGTGAGATGGTATTTATCCTGTGTGTTTACTAGCCATAAACACTTCTCTCGCTGTGCAGTGGGAGCTGTAAGTAGTTAACCACTCCCTCCCCAATACCATGGCCTGCATCCCAAATGGCACCCTATTCCCTATATAGTGCACTATTTAAAAAAAAAACAACAGATCCTTACGGGCCCTGATCAAAATTAGTGCACTATAGTGGGAATAGGGTGCCATTTGGGATGAAGCCCATGTGTTTTAGCAGCCTATTCATTACGCTAAACGAGCAGTAGATGGAGATGGACCTCAGCTCAGCTTTTACGACACCGCCGTCACGTGTGACTGAGTGCTATGAGGATGACTAGTGGATATAAGCAGACCATTTCCAAAAGGAAAGTAATCTAGCTACGTATTAGACCACACATCATGTGCTTGTACTGCAACAGTAAACCTTGCTATAAGATGGTATTCACTTTACATTGAGTTTTTTTACTGCTGTAAGTATACCCCAAGTCTGTATTGTATTTGTGTTGAAAAACATCCCATAATGTGGATAGATGTGTTATTGCATCTCTCTGACAGCTTGCGAGAGAGGCTTAAACAGATGTAGGATCTTCATTTGAGCCAGTTTTCTACATTAGGAAAATAATGTGAATTATTATGTGGATTATAATTAATATACTTTTTTTTTGTAGGGGTTGAAACATTTTTCGTCAGGACAAATCAAGTCTGACATTTTTAAGTGGAAAATACAAACGTTAGAATCCTTTTTAAACCTCAAATACACTACAAGTTTGCATTTCCTGCTGTGCAGGACAAAAACAGGATCAAATTAAGATACGGTATCTGTAAGAATTAAGAAACTAGAGATTATCTGAATTAATCTTACAGACTAGTACAGTAGGCTACACTACATCTGCTGTTTTTGTCTTAATCTTAGATTTGCATTTGTATTAAATGGAATGACTTGGGATAGTATTCCTGAAACAACGTGTGTGTTTTGATACCAAAATCAAAAGTAGTCGTGCAAACAAATACCATATACCAGTAGTACACTGTTATGTGTCTTTCATGAGCCTGAAGGCATCTGGGTAACTTACGGCCGAGGGCAGGAGAGAGTAGCAGAGAGAGGAGGGCCATGCAGGTAGAGGAGTACAGCAACATCGCTGGGTTCCGTGGTCGCTTCCTGAGAGGGTAAGAAAGAGAGAGAGAGAGAGAGAGAGAGAGAGGGCGAGAGAGAGGGAGAGGGCGAGAGAGAGGGAGAGGGAGAGCGAGAGAAAGGACAGCTGGGTCAGTGATCTGATTTCTTTAGTCATCATGTCTACCATCTCTGGCCTGATTTGATAAAGCTTTAGAGTAGCGACACATTAAAAGACATCACAACTCACGTAGACACATCAATATTTTCTGAAAGGAGTGACATACGTGTCATACGGATCAGTACGATCAGTTAACACAAGCACACGTTATCGCGGAAATACAGGAACCCATACATTTCTCCTTTTGCAGGTAATGGTGGAAACTGTGTCAGGATGATGTTCATAAGCAGTCGAGTGTTGTTTTACTGATGCCAGACATGAGTGTACATTGTCTAAGACATTCGCTCAACTCCAGAGTACGAATGTCTGTCCATACTAAGTAAGCTTACAGAAATAGTGAAGTAAAAACTACACACAGTAAAGACAGGCATTGTGTCGTAGAAAGCAGCAACAATGAAAATGACTTGCTCGGGACGGCCATTGTTGTCATGCATAGGCCTACGCCACATAATAATGGCTGGAACGGAGAGAATGGAATGGCACCAAACACATGGACACTATGTGTTTGATGTGTTTGACACCATTCCACTTATTCCGCTCCAGCTGTTACCACGAGCTCGTCTTCCCCAATTAAGGTGCCACCAGCCTCATGTGGCTTACACATGAATGTGTACTACATAAAACCAAAACGTTGTGTTGTGTGTTCTCAGACCGCTCCACAGACTAAGAAATAAGACCGCACCATTGGCCTTGTTTTACTCAACCTTCCTCAGCCCCTTCCTCAGCCCTACCAGAAGGCTGACAGGCAGTGTGGTATGGAGTGATGGCCGAGGGTGTATATGGAGGTCTTTTTTCCGTAAGAGAGATGACCTGTTAAAGCTTTGATCCGCATTAGGAGACACAGCGCCACTGGCTGCCCCCTGGAACATTTGCTATTGCTGTTGCTTTGTTTATTAAACAGCAGTGAGGATCTCCAGCATCAAGAATAAAACAACCGCAGTACATACTCTGCTGTTCTATCAAGAATAAAACACAACCGCAGTACATACTCTGCTGTTCTATCAAGAATAATACACAACCGCAGTACATACTCTGCTGTTCTATCAAGAATAAAACAACCGCAGTACATACTCTGCTGTTCTATCAAGAATAAAACAACCGCAGTACATACTCTGCTGTTCTATCAAGAATAAAACAACCGCAGTACATACTCTGCTGTTCTATCAAGAATAAAACAACCGCAGTACATACTCTGCTGTTCTATCAAGAATAAAACAACCGCAGTATATACTCTGCTGTTCTATCAAGAAAAACACAACCGCAGTACATACTCTGCTGTTCTATCAAGAATAAAACAACCGCAGTACATACTCTGCTGTTCTATCAAGAATAAAACAACCTGCAGAATACATACTCTGCTGTTCTATCAAGAATAAAACAACCGCAGTACATACTCTGCTGTTCTATCAAGAATAAAACAACCGCAGTACATACTCTGCTGTTCTATCAAGAATAAAACAACCGCAGTACATACTCTGCTGTTCTATCAAGAATAAAACAACCGCAGTACATACTCTGCTGTTCTATCAAGAATAAAACAACCGCAGTACATACTCTGCTGTTCTATCAAGAATAAAACAACCGCAGTATATACTCTGCTGTTCTATCAAGAAAAACACAACCGCAGTACATACTCTGCTGTTCTATCAAGAATAAAACAACCGCAGTACATACTCTGCTGTTCTATCAAGAATAAAACAACCGCAGTACATACTCTGCTGTTCTATCAAGAATAAAACAACCGCAGTACATACTCTGCTGTTCTATCAAGAATAAAACAACCGCAGTACATACTCTGCTGTTCTATCAAGAATAAAACAACCGCAGTACATACTCTGCTGTTCTATCAAGAATAAAACAACCGCAGTACATACTCTGCTGTTCTATCAAGAATAAAACAACCGCAGTACATACTCTGCTGTTCTATCAAGAATAAAACAACCGCAGTACATACTCTGCTGTTCTATCAAGAGTGCAATGGTGTCCGATGGAAAAAAAGTGTTTGCTGTTTGAAGTAACGTCTTCGTTGTTGTACTATCGCAAAGGAACGTGGCAGTTTCACCGCTACAGATTCCAACTTTAAGGATATAGGGAAGACAGGGCGGAGAGAGGCGGATGCTATCAGAGAAATTCATAAATTAATAATGGCTTACTCAGCAAGGTCCCTACAGAGGAGGGAGGGAAGAGGGAGTTGGCCACAACCATATGTCCTTCACCATGGAGGACACTGCCCAAATCACCACAGGCTGGCAGCCCTGCGTCTCCCCATGCCCATTAATCTATCAGGAACCCTGGACCACAGTACAGTACAGTACACCAACCAACACAAACCACTGGACTATCTG
Source organism: Oncorhynchus keta (assembly GCF_023373465.1). Taxonomy (NCBI): domain Eukaryota; kingdom Metazoa; phylum Chordata; class Actinopteri; order Salmoniformes; family Salmonidae; genus Oncorhynchus; species Oncorhynchus keta. Next base: position 30,664,247 of record NC_068439.1, read on the forward strand.
TATCAGGTAGCTTTCTGAATTTGTTTGCTTTACTGTGATCTTGCCCTGCACTTCCATATATGGCCACTAGTTGTGTTAAGCAGCTTTATAATAATAATAATAATATATGCCATTTAGCAGACGCTTTTATCCAAAGCGACTTACAGTCATGTGTGCAAGCTTTAGTGTGAGGCGAGCGAGAGAGAGAGGAGAGAGAGAGAGAGAGAGCGAGAGAGAGAGAGAGAGAGAGAGAGAGAGAGAGAGAGAGAGAGAGAGAGAGAGAGAGATAATATAATATATAATAATATATATAATAATATAATAATAATAATATATGCCATTTAGCAGACGCTTTTATCCAAAGCGACTTACAGTCATGTGTGCATACATTCTACGTATGGGTGGTCCCGGGGATCGAACCCACTACCCTGGCGTTACAAGCGCCATGCTCTACCAACTGAGCGAGAGAGAGAGAGAGGGAGAGAGAATAGAAATCAGCTTTTGGGCATTTCAATTTGCATTTGTCATTAGATCCAGTCTGAAGTTGTGATATATAGGAAAGGAAAGCTTAGTGTTCTTTGACGCCTTGTGTACAATAGACTCCCAGCCCCTAAAGATCAACTGTCACAGCAAGCAATAGCATCAAAAACATTCTGACACTGATGGTCTGGGAAAAGCTTGACAGCGGTCTTAACATCAGCTCTTGAGCTGCAGAAAATATCCTTGGAAAAGCAATTCTGTTTTGACTTTTCCCCCATACTATGTTCTCAGATCACAGCTGAAACTATAAACCAAGTCAACAGGGCAACAACCTCAAAAACACTATTCTCAGGGGGAAATTCTAAATCAATATGCTGCATCTTAGACAGAGTCTCTAGTCTCTAGTACTGTGTCGTGAAAGGTCAAGGGCCTTACTGATAAGAACATTAACATCTTCAAGATTGTGCCTCTTTCATCAAGAGCAATTACAACGCTGTGATCAGTCATCCCTCTCTCGGAGTGAAAAGCACAGTGTGTGATCTCCAGCATCCAGAGTTTTTTTGAATGTTTTCTGGCCTCCTCGCTGTGCCACCCATATGGGCTCGTCTTCCAGCGTCACAGAGCCTGGACCATGTAGTCAGCCAGCTCTCCAGCTCTCCTGGAGTGACCTCCGTTGCCCTCATTTGTCTTAATTACACCAACTGGACCCCCGTTACTCTCTCTGTTGCTCAACCTTACAAATTAAAACTATCACTCACTTTAATTAGTAAGCTAATAATTTGGGAGCGTTCCCCGGACAATACTTTAGGAATATAAAAGTGAAAAGTATGCGTGTGTGTCACTCTCGTCTCCACAGGGGCTATTTGAGAGGCCAGACTGCTTTTTAACAGAGCAATACGTCACGACAAAGACACAGTTGACCACCCCATTGGAGAGGTAAGGAGGAAAGGAAGGCTGGTTCTTTTGGTTTAACAGCTTTAATTTTCCCCCTGTTTAAATACCCACCAAACAAGGTTTATAGTCTGTGTGTGTGTGTGTGCGTGTGTGTGTGTGTGTGTGTGTGTGTGTGTGTGTGTATGTGTGTGTGTGTGCGTGCGTGCGTGCGTGCGTGCGTGCGTGTGCCAGATTATACAGCTGTGCTAGCTCAGTCTTAGCCATGGTGCTTCTATTAAGCAGCCCCAATATCACTGGTTAATTTCAAGGCCGTATAAATTCAAGCACGATTATTTCCTATTTCTAAAAAAATATGTGTATGGATTTTTTCCCCTATATAATATTGATTTGTCTTTATTCTAGAGTGAGTCAATGGTTCAGGGGAATCTGATACTAGAAATCAGTAAAAACCATGAAGTTTTCTTGAAAAAAATGTTTTCAGATTAAATATCTCACTAAATGTATTAGTGATTAAACTAGTTAATTCCTACCGAGCAATGTTTCCCTAATCTCTCCTCTAGTAACCCCAGCCCTTCCATTTATTTGATGCATTCCAGTTGTAGCACACCTGATTCCACTGATCAGCTAATCACCAAGCCTCTCATTACAATATTGGAATTGTGTCATCTGGCATTGGAATACATTCAAGACATTGGAATGGCTGAGGATACAAGAGGAAATGTTTGGCAAACACTGCTATTGAGAGAATGTCATATTGTGCATCATTTCCTAACTAGCAAGTCCTCAGATTAGAATGAATCCATCAATAAAACATATATTACGGCAAGACAACAGTAAACCTGACTAAACTCTTCCCCACACCAAGTTCAGAGTCAAGTGGAACACTGCCAATCCACCCAGATATTACCACTTCAACATATAAATAACTACTTTAATAATACATGTTTCGTTCAAAAAGCTCTTACCTTGTCAAGAGAGCACAGTGGTGCTCCATGTTTTACTCCCGTCTAGGAGCGAGGGGCAACGCAGGGCTTTAACAGCGGACAGACAGACAGACTGATAGCAGTGGGTGAGGTAGAGGAGCAAAAGGAGCAACAGACATGAACGTTAGGTTAGTTCCCCCTGAAGATCAGTCCTGGTGCTGGGAGAGCATGGTGGGGATGCTCAAACTGGGGCCGAAGACACATAAAACCTGCTTCAATGGGTTCCCATTGGACAAGAGCTTTTCAGGAGGTGGTGACTAGGTTTTATTACCATTACTTAAAAGACACGTTGGAGGCCTCTAGGCCTTCCCTTCCTCCTGTTACACCTTTCTCCTCCTACCTCCCTCTCTTTCTCTCCTTCACTGTGCCCCATAATGATATGTGTTGGCTGTGTGTAATTCTGTTAATAATTCTGTTGCAGGTTAGGGATAGGGATGCCGTAGGAGAGTGTAAAGTGATTGGCGCACAATTGGCCCAGCGTAGTCCGGTTTAGGGGAGGTTTTGCTGGGTTAGGCTGTCATTGTAAATAAGAATTTGTTGTTAGCTGACTTGCCTAGTTAAATAAAGTAATAGTCGATCAAATAACTATCTAGCTATCCTATCAAGTATCAGAGAGATTCCTAGCCTCGAAGCCATCTGATACACTGCAGCCTGCTACAACCAATAATAAAAAGGTCAAGGATAGGATACTGTATTCCATACTATATTACATTTCATGAATCAATGATTATGATGTAACTACAACACAGTTTTCCTTTTCTGCCGTAGGGTAACTTCATAGCCCTACAGTACAGTGACTGACTGAGTCTCCCCACTGAGTTATGTGAGGGTGATCAAATGTCCATCTAGGTAATGGAGAACGTGGGACTTCAATGGAAGTACAGACCGATAGAAAGGGGGAGGAGAGAGGAGAGGAAAGAGAGAAAAGCCAAAACAACTTGTGATTATTCAGCCAGACCAGACCTCATGACTAGCAGACTCATGACCTACTGAGTCACATTCACAAAAGCCAGACAACAGCCTGGTCTCGTCCGTCCTGAGAGGAACTCTTTGGGCTTTTACAATGACACGTTTAGACTTTAGCTCAGCCGGTTGATACAGTCTTATTGTGCGTAGGAGACACGGATTTGAACTCAGTTGGTCAAACACACTAGCGCAACTGGCAGCCTATTGGTTAGAATGTTGAGCAAGGCACTTGACCCTAATATGCTCCAGGAGTGTTGTACTACTATGGCTGACCCTGCAAAACAACACATTTAATTGCGCCTATTTGGTGTATGTGACAATAAAACACTTATTTAGTGTTGTGTAATGGAATGTGTGTAGATCAAGTTTTGATAGATTGCTGGCAAGGGCCATTTACAGAGAACTCAATGAACTCAATGTAAATGCTTCTACTTCTGTTGTAGACTAGTGTGTGAACTGTGACCTATGAGTAGCCTTGTCTTACACTGTCAAGGAATGATAGGAAGCCAGTCAGTCTCAATGCCAGCTCTGATGATGGTCTTGCAAAATGCAGGACTTCTGTTTGAGAGAGAAAAACATATTTCACTCCGCAGGTCCTAACAGCACATACTGTATGGATAACTATACAGATAACTACAGGAAGTGTTTATACCTGTACCAGATGGTTCTAGATGCTTCTGGTCACATGACTCCGTCTACACACCTGCAATCCCTCTTCTGTCGGCTGCATGGGGGATAATGATGGGTAGAACCTGTACGATATTAACTCTGGGCCCTTAGATAAGACGGGCGTGGTTGGTCCCATGTTTCATGAGCTGAAATAAAGTTAGTGACCATTTGTCCTTTCCCAAGATAATCCATCCACCTGAAAGGTGTGGCATATCAAGAGGCTGATTAAACAGCATGATCATTACACAAGTGCACCTTGTGCTTGGAACAATAAAAGGCCACCCTAAAATGTGCAGTTCTGTCACACAACACAATGCCACAGATGTCTCAAGTTTTGAGGGACTGTGCAATTGGCATGCTGACTGCAGGAATATCCACCACAGCTGTTGAACTGAATGTACATTTCTCCAACGTTGACTTCAACATGCCTACAACGTTGTTTTAGAGAATTTGTCTGTATGCGCAATCGGCCTTACAACAGCAGGCCCGTGTATGACATCGTATGGGCGAGCGGTTTGCTGATGTCAACGTTGTGAACAGAGTGACCCATGGTAGCGGTGGGGTTATGGTATGGCCAGGCATAAGCTATGGACAACAAACACAATTGCATTCTATCGATGGCAATTTGAATGCACAGAGATACCGTGATGAGATCCTGAAGTCCTTTGTCGTGCCATTCACCCGCCACCATCACCTCATGTTTCAGCATAATGCACAGCCCCATGTCGCAAGGATCTGTACACAATTCCTGGAATGTCCCAGTTCTCCCATGGCCTGCATACTCACCAGACATATCACCCATTGAGCATGTGTGGGATGCTCTGGATCGACATGTACGACAACTTGTTCCAGTTCCCGCCAATATCCACCAACTCGCACAGCCATTAAAGAGAAATGGGACAACATTCCACAGAAAAGTTTGTGGTCATACGCACACCCTGATCAACTCTATGCGTAGCAGATGTGTCGTGCTGCACACCAGATACTGACAGGTTTTCTGATCCACGCCCCTACCTTTAAAAAAAAAAAGAAGATATCTGTATTCCCAGTCATGTGAAATCCATAGATTAGGTCCTAATTTATTAATTTCAATTGAGTGATTTCCTTATATGAACTGTAACTCAACAAAATCTTTGAAATTGTTTCATGTTGCAAATATATTTTTGTTCAGTGTATCTCTGTCTGTTTATGAGTGTTCCAACTTGTTTACCAGGAATGAGTATTTATTGAAGTTTTTCTTGGGTAAACCCTATCACTTGATTACTGTCATTAGTGTTGAGCACCCCTCCTACTTCTTGTGTTTACTTAAGCACAGAGGCCTACCTGAAGTTTAGGTGCTGAACTCATAACTCTTTTTGGCTATTTTGCTTCTCCATCCCGTAATACTACTACTTGTTGTTATACACCAAACTAAGAAATGCTAACAATCCAATGACTGTAAACATAGCCTATTGTGTAAATATGTTGATAGTGCTGGTGAAAGTTCTCAAGTGGGCTCGTTCAGCGTTTTAATTTCTCAACCGGCAGTGACGTCAGCCCGCCAATTGTACGCACAGTGCGCAAACTGGCAGGAGCCACTGCAGGACACTGTTAGTGTTCTCCCGAAACGATGTGTCAACCACCAGACATAGGATAAACACGAAGCTAAACCACGAGACAGGCCAGGCGCACCACTTAGACTATTTGAACATTACTGTCATGATGGGGGAAACGTAATATAAGCTAGGAAGCTGTTAGCTAGTGGTTTGCACTGTAGAAGAAGAGGATACAGGGTCTTAATGGATAACCATGGCAACAGCAGCAGCAGCAGCAGGAGAAGCGTTGAGCAGCAGCTTACGACAGCGATATAAACACTGAACACAGACGGGGAAGGCATCATACATCCGCCGACCGAAAGGAAAGTGTCGCTGCAGGTTGTGAAGCCAAAGCCTTGTGGATATTAATTAGACATTGGTGAGCGCATCAGTGAGCAAGGTAAGGTTTGTTACATTGTACTATAGCTATCCTCATTGTCCATCACAGCGTAGTGAGACAGACGGAGAATATAACGGGGCGGCTGTTGCTTGCTGTTGTATTGTGAAACGGATAATGTTTTGACGAGATTGTAACAGACCGCTAAATTGTTAAAGCGCCCACTCATAATTTAGTCACCGTTAAAAGTTCGACGAGTTTATAATAGCAGAATTGGCTATAGCAGCAGTACTAAAATACCAACAGAAGAACGTTCTGTCTGCTATGCACGCACGCAGGCACCGACACACACACACACGCACATACACGCACACACAGAGCAAATCGTTTTATGGAAAATATTTGGCAAACACCCATAGCTGCTTTGTCATGTGAAATAGTTTGGGTGTTGATTTAGTGTGATTTATCTACTGACAGGATTTAGATGGACTGACACCTACACAATTCAGATGTCTGTCATTTTAAGTACTAGGCAAAAACAAAGAAGCTACCCCCCCCACCCTCCATCATTATTCAATACATGCGGAGCTGTTGGACCAATATTTGGAATAGCGCAATAACAATGAACCTCTAGAAGTGGCACCTGGTGTATGGCAAGCCCTCTTACACTCGGTGTAAGCAGAAACCTAGCAAGAATCACTATGAACTTTGTTGCTATCACATACAGTTGAAGTCGGAAGTGTACATACACCTTAGCCAAATACATTTAAACTCAGTTTTTCACAATTCCTGACATTTAATCCCAGTAAAAATGCCCTGAATTAGGCTAGTTAGGATCACCACTTTATTTTAAGAATGTTAAATGTATAAATGAATAATAGTAGAGAGAATGATTTATTTCAGCTTTTATTTCACTCAATTAGTATTTAGTAACATTGCCTTTAAATTGTTTAACTTCGGTCAAATGTTTCGGGTAGCCTCCCACAATAAATTGGGTGAATTTTGGCCCATTTCTCCTGACAGAGCTGGTGTAACTGAGTCAGGTTTGTAGGCCTCCTTGCTCACACACACTTTTTCAGTTCTGCCCACAAATGTTCAATGGGATTGAGGTCAGGGCTTTGTGATGGCCACTCCAATACCTTGACTTTGTTGTCCTTAAGCCATTTTGCCACAACTTTGGAAGTATGCTTGGATTCATTGTCCATTTGGAAGACCCATTTGTGACCAAGCTTTAACTTCCTGACTGATGTCTTGAGATGTTGCTTCAATATATCCCCATAATGTTCCTACCTCATGATGCCATCTATTTGGTGAAGTGCACCAGACCCTCCTGCAGCAAAGCACACCCACAACATGATGCTGCCACCCCCGTGCTTCACGGTTGGGATGGTGTTCTTCTCCCCCTTTTTCCTCCAAACATAACGATGGTCATTATGGCCAAACAGTTCTATTTTTGTTTCATCAGACCAGAGGACTTTTCTACAAAAGTACAATCTTTGTCCTTCTGTCCTTCTGTGGCTCAGTTGGTAGAGCATGGCGTTTGTAACGCCAGGGTAGTGGGTTCGATTCCCGGGACCACCCATACGTAGAATGTATGCACACATGACTGTAAGTCGCTTTGGATAAAAGCGTCAGCTAAATGGCATATATTATTATTATATATTATTTGTCCCCATGTGCAGTTGCAAACCGTAGTCTGGCTATTTTATGGCTGTTTTGGAGCAGTGGCTTCTTCCTTCTTCCTTTGCTGTTGTTCTGGGATTGATTTGCACTTTCCGCCCCAAAGTACGTTCATCTCTAGGAGACAGAACGCGTCTCCTTCCTGAGCGGTATGGCGGCTGCATGGTCCCATGGTGTTCATACTTGCGTACTATTAAATGTAATGATGAACATGGTACCTTCAGGCATTTGGAAATTGCTCCCAAGGATGTGTGACAGAATCTGAGGTCTTGGCTGATTTCTTTTGATTTTCCCATGATGTCAAGCAAAGAGTCACTGCGTTTGAAGGTACGTTGAAATACATCCACAGGTACAAAAATGATGTCAATTAGCCTATCAGAAGCTTCTAAAGCCAAGACATAATTTTCTGGAATTTTCCAAGCTGTTTAAAGGCACAGTCAACTTAGTTTATGGAAACTTCTGACCCACTGGAATTGTGATACAGTGAATTATAAATTAAATAATCAGCCTGTAAACAATTGTTGGAACAATTACTTGTGTCATGCACAAAGTAGATGTCCTAACCGACTTGCCAAAACTATAGTTTGTTAACAAGAAATCTGTGGAGTGGTTGAAAAAAAGTTTTAATGACTCCAACCTAAGTGTATGTAAACTTCCAACTTCAACTGTAGGTTATTCTATGCTAGTAGCCTATGTTAGGTTATTCACAAGATAATATAATTATAAAAAGAGATGAGCTTATAAAGTAAAGGACTTCAGACATTTTCATGTCAGTGATGGTAATCAGGTGCAGTGGATTCCTAATAGCTTATTTCTATGACTGAAGGTCTGCTTAGCGGAGGTCTTGTGCTTTGTCTACTGCACATTGCATGCAGCTGTCCGCTTGGTGAACAGTCTACTCTCCTAGCATTTCAGCAGACCCACACAGCAGATTCCTGAAGTGGTAAAACAATGATCTTCCAGCTGACTTCAACCCACCCAGGTCCATCCTCTCCGGGTGTAGTCAGACCACAGGGGACCTTCGTGTGGAGACAGCATAGATGCTTTTCAGTCTGCTGTTAGACATCTTATTCCACCACCCTCAACCCTCTAACCACTGTACGAACAGCCCCGGCCACTGAATCAACAGCCCCGACCACTGTATCAACAGCCCCAACCACTGTATGAACAGCCCCGACCACTGAATCAACAGCCCCAACCACTGTATCAACAGCCCCGACCACTGAATCAACAGCCCCAACCACTGTATCAACAGCCCCGACCACTGAATCAACAGCCCTAACCACTATCAACAGCCCCAACCACTGTATGAACAGCCCCGACCACTGAATCAACAGCCCCAACCACTGTATCAACAGCCCCGACCACTGAATCAACAGCCCCAACCACTATCAACAGCCCCAACCACTGTATGAACAGCCCCAACCACTGAATCAACAGCCCCAACCACTGTATCAACAGCCCCGACCACTGTATCAACAGCCCCGACCACTGTATCAACAGCCCCAATCCCTGTATCAACAGCCCCAACCACTGCACGAACAGCCCCGACCACTGAATCAACAGCTCCAACCACTGTACGAACAGCCCCAACCACTGAATCAACAGCCCCAACCACTGTATCAACAGCCCCGACCACTGTTCGAACAGCCCCGACTACTGAATCAACAGCCCTAACCACTGAATCAACAGCCCCAACCACTGTACTAACAGCCCCGACCACTGAATAAACAGCCCCAACCACTGTACCAACAGCCCCAACCACTGTATGAACAGCCCCGACCACTGAATCAACAGCTCCAACCACTGTACGAACAGCCCTGACCACTGTATTAACAGCCCCAACCACTGTATCAACAGCCCCAACCACTGTACGAACAGCCCCAACCACTGAATCAACAGCCCCAACCACTGTATCAACAGCCTCCACCACTGTATCAACAGCCCCAACCACTGTACGAACAGCCCCGACCACTGTATGAACAGCCCCAACCACTGTATGAACAGCCCCAACCACTGTACGAACAGCCTCAACCACTGTATCAACAGCCTCAACCACTGTATCAACAGCCCCAACCACTGTATCAACAGCCCCAACCACTGTATGAACAGCCCGACCACTGAATGAACAGCCCCAACCACTGTATGAACAGCCCCAACCACTGTACGAACAGCCCCAACAACTGAATCAACAGCCCCAACCACTGTATCAAGAGCCCTAACCACTATATCAACAGCCCCAAACACTGTACGAACAGCCCCGAACACTGAATACACAGCCCCGATCACTGAACCAACAGCCCCAACCACTGTATGAACAGCCCCAACCACTGTATCAACAGCCCCAACCACTGTATCAACAGCCACAACCACTGTACGAACAGCCTCAACCACTGTATCAACAGCCACAACCACTGTATCAACAGCCCCAACCACTGTATCAACAGCCCCAACCACTGTATCAACAGCCCCGACCACTGTATCAACAGCCCCAACCACTGTATCAACATCCCCAACCACTGTATCAACAGCCCCAACCACTGTATCAACAGCCCCAACCACTGTATCAACAGACCCAACCACTGTATCAACAGGTCCAACCACTGTATCAACATCCCCAACCACTGTATCAACAGCCCCAACCACTGTATCAACAGCCCCAACCACTGTATCAACAGCCCCAACCACTGTATGAACAACCCCAACCACTATACGAACAGCCCCAACCACTGTATCAACAGCCCCAACCACTGTATCAACAGACCCAACCACTGTATCAACAGCTCCAACCACTGTATCAACAGCCCCAACCACTGTATCAACAGCTCCAACCACTATACGAACAGCCCCAACCACTATACGAACAGCCCCAACCACTGTATGAACAGCCCCAACCACTGTATGAACAGCCCCAACCATTATACGAACAGCCCCAACCACTGTATCAACAGCCCCAACCACTGTATCAACAGCCCCAACCACTGTATGAACAGCCCCAACCACTATATGAACAGCCCCAACCACTGTTTAATTTTTTATTTTTTATTTAACCTTTATTTAACTTGGCAAGTCAGTTAAGAACAAATTCTTATTTACAATGACGGTCTAGGAACAGTGGGTTGACTGCCTTGTTTAGGGGCAGAACGACAGATTTTTACCTTGTCAGCTCGGGGATTCAATCTAGTAAACTTTCAGTTACTGGCCCAACGCTCTAACGACTAGGCTACCTGCCGCACCACTGTACCAATAGCACACAGGTCACACCAATGTTATGTTCCTTGGCTAGTTGGATGACTTGACGAGGTGAATTGCTATTATATATTACACTGCTCAAAAAAATAAAGGGAACACTAAAATAACACATCCTAGATCTGAATGAATGACATATTATTATTAAATACTATTTTCTTTACATAGTTGAATGTGCTGACAACATAATCACACAAAAATCATCAATGGAAATCAAATTTATCAACCCATGGAGGTCTGGATTTGGAGTCCCACTCAAAATTAAAGTTGAAAACCACACTACAGGCTGATCCAACTTTGATGTAATGTCCTTAAAACAAGTCAAAATGAGGCTCAATAGTGTGTGTGGTGTCCACGTGCCTGTATGACCTCCCTACAATGTCTCGGCATGCTCCTGATGAGGTGGCGGATGGTCACCTGAGGGATCTCCTCCCAGACCTGGACTAAAGCATCCACCAACTCCTGGACAGTCTGTGGTGCAATGTGGTGTTGGTGGATGGAGCGAGACATGATGTCCCAGATGTTCTCAATTGGATTCAGGTCTGGGGAACGGTCCATAGCATCAATGCCTTCCTGTTGCAGGAACTGCTGACACACTCCAGCCACATTGTCTTGCATTAGGAGGAACCCAGAGCCAACCGCACCAGCATATGGTCTCACAAGGGGTCTGAGGATCTCATCACGGTACATAATGGCAGTCAGGCTACCTCTGGCGAGCACATGGAGGGCTGTGCGGCCCCCCCAAAGAAATGCCACCCCACACCATGACTGACCCACCGCCAAACCGGTCATGCTGGAGGCTGTTGCAGGCAGCAGAACGTTCTCCACAGCGTCTCCAGACTCTGTCACGTCTGTCACATGGGCTCAGTGTGAACCTGCTTTCATCTGTGAAGAGCACAGGGCGCCAGTGGCGAATTTGCCAATCTTGGTGTTCTCTGGCAAATGCCAAACGTCCTGCACGGTGTTGGGCTGTAAGCACAACCCCCACCTGTGGACGTCGGGCCCTCATACCACCCTCATGGAGTCTGTTTCTGACCGTTTGAGCAGACACATGCACATTTGTGGCCTGCTGGAGGTCATTTTGCAGGGCTCTGGCAGTGCTCCCCCTGCTCCTCCTTGCACAAAGGCGGAGGTATCGGTCCTGCTGCTGGGTTGTTGCCCTCCTACGGCCTCCTCCACGTCTCCTGATGTACTGGCCTGTCTCCTGGTAGTGCCTGCATGCTCTGGACACTACGCTGACAGACACAGCAAACGATGTGACATCCTGGATGAGCTGCACTACCTGAGCCAGTTGTGTGGGTTGTAGACTCCGTCTCATGCTACCGCTAGAGTGAAAGCACCGCCAGCATTCAAAAGTGAGCAAAACATTAGCCAGCAAGCATAGGAACTGAGAAGTGGTCTGTGGTCACCACCTGCAGAACCACTCCTTTATTGGGGGTGTCTTGCTAATTGCCTATAATTTCCACCTGTTGTCTATTCCATTTGCACAACAGCATGTGGAATTTATTGTCAATCAGTGTTGCTTCCTAAGTGGACAGTTTGATTTCACAGAAGTGTGATTTACTTGGTGTTACATTGTGTTGTTTAAGTGTTCCCTTTATTTTTTTGAGCAGTGTATATTAGAGCCATGGGATGAATACTAGATCATGTTATCAGCACAGAACAAGTCACTGCAACCCCCACCCACTCTCCACCCTTCCTCAAATGTATGTGTGACTAATCTAAAGTAAGTATTTCTACAGTAGCTAATGTCCTTCGAAGAACTTGGCACATAGTTCACGATCACATGATTTACATAATCCTCTCTCTCCTTTACACAGTCAGTCAGACTCTCTCTGTATCACGTCTGTGCCCTTCAGCTCCTTTCCTTACTAGGTGCTTTATTCATCAGGATGGTGGCATTTATTCGTCCATTGTTTCATTAGTCCATCATTGATATTGTCCCAAGATGCAAAATGCACAATACGGGGGATCACTTCTGTATTTTGAAAGTTACATATGTTGAAAACTTGAGTACTGACAAGCAACACATTTTGGGACTATGTCAACAAAGGACTATTGAAACAAATACCAAAATATAGTTTTCCTTTAAGAAGTGGGTAGTTCATGCATCTCATATAGCCTAGTTCCAGTCGGTGCATGGAGAGACAGATTAGTGTACAACTCCAGTGTTGGCCTGCTGGTACTCTTATAACTCAGCAATACGTTTAGGCTAATGGGACTTAAAACTAAGAAAATAGGTATTAAATTTATTGTGTGGCATATAAGGATACCAGTGTACTGGTGTCTTTTCTGCTGGCTGATGTTGTTTTATTCCAGTTTTGTTGTATTTATTCGAAGGGATGGTGTCTTTGCCTTTCATTGTAGCCTGACCCATGAGATGAGGGTTAATTATAAGGTGAATGTGTGAGATTAATTTCCTGTCATGTGACGATGGTGTGTAAACATTTAACCGGTTGTCATGGCACTGTGACTGTGCTATGATTACACCTACGCTTGGCCCGTTGTCTCAGTTATGCCTCTCCAAATACTCACTCCAAATATAGGCAAGTAGCAACCATAGGCTGCTACACTCTGAGTAATATCCCCCTCTGATCCTGAGATATATATATATATATATATATATATATATATATATATATATATATATATATATATATATATATATATATATATATATATATACAAAGGTATGTTTGTGGATTCGGCTATTTCAGCCACAACTGTTGTGTATTAAATCAAACACACAGCAATGCAATCTCCATAGACAAACCTTGCAGTAGAATGGCCTTACTGAAGAGTCCAGTGACTTTCAACGTGGCACCGTCATAGGATGCCACCTTTCCAACAAGCTGCACCGGTCATCTGTAAGTGCTGTTGTGGTGAAGTGGAAACGTCTAGGAGCAACAACGGCTCAGCCGCGAAGTGGTAGGCCACACAAGACCACAGAACGGGACAACCGAGTGCTGAGGCGCGTAAGCGCATAAAAATCGCCTGTCCTCATTTGCAACACTCAATACCGAGTTCCAAACTGCCTCTGGAAGCAACGTCAACACAATAACTGTTGGGAGCTTCATGAAATGGGTTTCCATGGCCGAGAAGCCGCACACACGCCTAAGTGTGGGCTGGAGTGGTGTAAAGCTTGCCGCCATTGAACTCTTGAGTAGTGGAAATGTGTTCTCTGGTGGGATGAATCACGCTTCACCATCTGGAAGTCCGACGGACTAATCTGGGTTTGGCAGATGCCAGGAGAATGCTATGTACCTGAATGCATAGTGCCAACTGTAAAGTTTGGTGGAGGACTAATGGTCTGGAGTTATTTTTCATTGTTCCCGCCAGGCCCCTTAGTTCCAGTGAAGGAAAATCTTGACACTACAGCATACAATTATATTCTAGACGATTCTATGCTTCCAACTTTGTGGCAACAGTTTGGGGAATGCCCTTTCCTGTTTCAGCATGACAATGCCCCTGTGCACAAGGCGACCTCCATAAAGAAATGGTTTGTTGAGATCAGTTTGGAAGAACTTGACTGGCCTGCACAGAGCCCTGACCTCAACCCCATCAAACACCTTTGGGATGAATTGGAACACATACTGTGAGCCAGGCCTAGTCGCCCAACATCAGTGCCCGACCTCACTAATTTTCTTGTGGCTGAATGGAAGCAAGTCCCCGCAGCAATGTTCCAACTTCTAGTGGGAAGCCTTCCCAGGAGAGTGGAGGCTGTTGTAGCAGCAGCTCCATATTAATGCCCATGATTTTGGAATGAGATGTTCTACGAAAAGATGTCCACATACTTTTGGTCATGTAGTGTATGTGTTATACTGTGATGTCAGAAGTAGAAGCAGAGAAGGTAGCCTACCTGCAGACCCTGCAGTCTCAGCATTGTGGCGAGGAAGAACATTTGAATCAATGTTTTGAGTGAGGATGTTCTTTCTAGACCATTTCAGGTCTACCAACTACTTGTAGGTTTATGTAAGAAAATGTTAAGACTGTACTGGGTTTTGTCTTTATTTCAGTTACTAAAATGCAAGTCTATTTGCCAGCTTAACATACAAGCAAGTTCAGGGAGAGAAGAGCCAGGGGCTTGTTTTGCTTGTTGTGGTTGAGAGATTAGTGGTGACCAACTCAAGTCCCCCCATAGAGCCCCAGCCTCAGTAGTGTAACCTGTAATAGCCTCATAGAGCCCCAGCCTCAGTAGTGTAACCTGTAATAGCCTCATAGAGCCCCAGCCTCAGTAGTGTAACCTGTAATAGCCTCATAGAGTCCCAGCCTCCGTAGTGTAACCTGTAATAGCCTCATAGAGCCCCAGTCTCAGTAGTGTAACCTGTAATAGCCCCATAGAGCCCCAGCCTCAGTAGTGTAACCTGTAATAGCCCCATAGAGCCCCAGCCTCAGTAGTGTAACCTGTAATAGCCTCATAGAGCCCCAGCCTCAGTAGTGTAACCTGTAATAGCCTCATAGAGCCCCAGCCTCAGTAGTGTAACCTGTAATAGCCTCATAGAGCCCCAGCCTCAGTAGTGTAACCTGTAATAGACTCATAGAGCCCCAGCCTCCGTAGTGTAACCTGTAATAGCCTCATAGAGCCCCAGCCTCAGTAGTGTAACCTGTAATAGCCTCATAGAGCCCCAGCCTCAGTAGTGTAACCTGTAATAGCCTCATAGAGCCCCAGCCTCAGTAGTGTAACCTGTAATAGCCTCATAGAGCCCCAGCCTCAGTAGTGTAACCTGTAATAGCCTCATAGAGCCCCAGCCTCAGTAGTGTAACCTGTAATAGCCTCATAGAGCCCCAGCCTCAGTAGTGTAACCTGTAATAGCCTCATAGAGCCCCAGCTTCAGTAGTGTAACCTGTAATAGCCTCATAGATCCACAGCTTCAGTAGTGTAACCTGTAATAGCCTCATAGAGCCCCAGCTTCAGTAGTGTAACCTGTAATAGCCTCATAGAGCCCCATCCTCAGTAGTGTAACCTGTAATAGCCTCATAGAGCCCCATCCTTAGTAGTGTAACCTGTAATAGCCTCATAGAGCCCCAGCTTCAGTAGTGTAATAGCACCCAGCATTACTTACTCATCTGAAATAGTGTCTGTAACCCAAGCAGGTGGTCCTAGTATTCCGTCTAGACTTCATCTGTTTTAACACTTGAGTTACAGTGTAAGTGAAGGTATCTTTGAATCACAGAGGGTCTGAGTTGTACACATAGCAACAATCTATCTGGCTTATCTCATACATACAGTAAGCTTCATTTAACTGACTATAAAGAAGTCATTTTGATTAAAAGGAGAGATCAGGTGAGACAAGGCCAGAGCAATTGACCCAGCTGGAGAAGTGCAGGTCAGGGACAATGTGACAATGGCAGAATCTAGCAGCACCTGTTCAATTCTATGGTTCAATGCACACTTTGTGCAAGCAGGCCCACACATCTCTTCTATTGCTATAGTGACTAACATGCTGCTATAGTGTCAGCAGTCTTTTTCACGTCAACAGTAAACTTTGAAATGGAAGCTGATGGCTCAACAGAGTGGTAGAGACGAGGTGGTAAGGTCCTTTTTTCATCATCATCATCGACATCATCATTAGTATCGTTGTTGTCATCATCATCATCATCATCATCATCATCAGCGCAAACAGACGAGCTCAGTAGAAATAAGGAAATGATTGTAGACATGTAATACCCTTGAAACTCTTTGTGTGTGTGGATCACAGGGATCCTATCAAAGTTCTATGTAATTCTATGGTGTGTAGAGACGTTGCCTGTGACCTATTGCTGAGGTTGATAACCAGGGGAGAGAATCCAGCCTCCGCTATATACAGTACTTCTGCTCGCAGTGAACATGATCTAGCGGTTACACTGGGAGTGTGTGTGAGAGAGAGAGAGAGAGAGAGACGGAGAGAGAGAAAGAGAGAGAGAGAGACAGAGAGAGACAGAGAGAGAGAGACAGAGAGAGAGAGAGAGAGAGAGAGAGAGAGAGAGAGAGACAGAGAGAGAGACAGAGAGAGAGAGAGAGAGAGAGAGAGAGAGAGAGAGAGAGAGAGAGAGAGAGAGAGAGAGAGAGAGAGAGAGAGAGAGAGAGAGAGAGAGAGAGAGAGAGAGAGAGAGAGAGAGAGAGAGAGAGAGAGAGAGAGAGAGAGAGAGAGAGAGAGAGAGAGAGAGAGAGACAGAGAGAGAGAGACAGAGAGAGAGAGAGACAGAGAGAGAGAGAGAGAGAGAGAGAGACAGAGAGAGAGAGAGAGAGAGAGAGAGAGAGAGAGAGAGAGAGACAGAGAGAGAGAGAGAGACGGAGAGAGAGTAAGAGAGAGAGAGAGAGAGAGAGAGAGAGAGAGAGAGAGAGAGAGAGAGAGAGACAGAGAGAGAGAGAGAGAGACGGAGAGAGAGTAAGAGAGAGAGAGAGAGAGAGAGAGAGAGAGAGAGAGAGAGAGAGAGAGAGAGAGAGAGAGAGAGAGAGAGAGAGAGAGAGAGAGA
>NC_068439.1:30686513-30709013 GCF_023373465.1 Oncorhynchus keta
TGGTCCCTCACTAAAACCCTGCTGATACCATGTCTGTGCTCTTCACTGTCACGCCTCCGTCTTCCAGAGGTGGTTCCTCACTAAAACCCTGCTGATACCATGTCTGTGCTCTTCACTGTCACGCCTCCGTCTTCCAGAGGTGGTCCCTCACTAAAACCCTGCTGATACCATGTCTGTGCTCTTCACTGTCACGCCTCCGTCTTCCAGAGGTGGTCCCTCACTAAAACCCTGCTGATACCATGTCTGTTGCTCTTCACTGTCACGCCTCTGTCTTCCAGAGGTGGTCCCTCACTAAAACCCTGCTGATACCATGTCTGTGCTCTTCACTGTCACGCCTCCGTCTTCCAGAGGGGGTCCCTCACTAAAACCCTGCTGATACCATGTCTGTGCTCTTCACTGTCACCCCTCCGTCTTCCAGAGGGGGTCCCTCACTAAAACCCTGCTGATACCATGTCTGTGCTCTTCACTGTCACGCCTCCGTCTTCCAGAGGTGGTCCCTCACTAAAACCCTGCTGATACCATGTCTGTGCTCTTCACTGTCATGCCTCCATCTTCCAGAGGTGGTCCCTCACTAAAACCCTGCTGATACCATGTCTGTGCTCTTCACTGTCACGCCTCCGTCTTCCAGAGGTGGTCCCTCACTAAAACCCTGCTGATACCATGTCTGTGCTCTTCACTGTCACGCCTCCATCTTCCAGAGGTGGTCCCTCACTAAAACCCTGCTGATACCATGTCTGTGCTCTTCACTGTCACGCCTCCGTCTTCCACAGGTGGTCCCTCACTAAAACCCTGCTGATACCTTGTCTGCTGCTCTTCACTGTCACGCCTCCGTCTTCCAGAGGTGGTCCCTCACTAAAACCATGCTGATACCATGTCTGCTGCTCTTCACTGTCACGCCTCCATCTTCCAGAGGTGGTCCCTCACTAAAACCCTGCTGATACCATGTCTGTGCTCTTCACTGTCACGCCTCTGTCTTCCAGAGGTGGTCCCTCACTAAAACCCTGCTGATACCATGTCTGTGCTCTTCACTGTCACGCCTCCGTCTTCCAAAGGTGGTCCCTCACTAAAACCCTGCTGATACCATGTCTGTGCTCTTCACTGTCACGCCTCCGTCTTCCAGAGGTGGTCCCTCACTAAAACCCTGCTGATACCATGTCTGTGCTCTTCACTGTCACGCCTCCGTCTTCCAGAGGTGGTCCCTCACTAAAACCCTGCTGATACCTTGTCTGTGCTCTTCACTGTCACCCCTCCGTCTTCCAGAGGTGGTCCCTCACTAAAACCCTGCTGATACCATGTCTGTGCTCTTCACTGTCACGCCTCCGTCTTCCAGAGGTGGTCCCTCACTAAAACCCTGCTGATACCATGTCTGTGCTCTTCACTGTCACGCCTCCATCTTCCAGAGGTGGTCCCTCACTAAAACCCTGCTGATACCATGTCTGTGCTCTTCACTGTCACGCCTCCTTCTTCCAGAGGTGGTCCCTCACTAAAACCCTGCTGATACCATGTCTGTGCTCTTCACTGTCACGCCTCCGTCTTCCAGAGGTGGTCCCTCACTAAAACCCTGCTGATACCATGTCTGTGCTCTTCACTGTCACGCCTCCGTCTTCCAGAGGTGGTCCCTCACTAAAACCCTGCTGATACCATGTCTGTGCTCTTCACTGTCACGCCTCCGTCTTCCAGAGGTGGTCCCTCACTAAAACCCTGCTGATACCATGTCTGTGCTCTTCACTGTCACGCCTCCGTCTTCCAGAGGGGGTCCCTCACTAAAACCCTGCTGATACCATGTCTGTGCTCTTCACTGTCACGCTCCATCTTCCAGAGGTGGTTCCTCACTAAAACCCTGCTGATACCATGTCTGTGCTCTTCACTGTCACGCCTCCGTCTTCCAGAGGTGGTTCCTCACTAAAACCCTGCTGATACCATGTCTGTGCTCTTCACTGTCACGCCTCTGTCTTCCAGAGGTGGTCCCTCACTAAAACCCTGCTGATACCATGTCGGTGCTCTTTACTGTCACGCCTCCATCTTCCAGAGGTGGTCCCTTACTAAAATCCTGCTGATACCATGTCTGTGCTCTTCACTGTCACGCCTCCATCTTCCAGAGGTGGTCCCTCACTAAAACCCTGCTGATATCATGTCTGTGCTCTTCACTGTCACCCTCCGTCTTCCAGAGGTGGTCCCTCACTAAAACCCTGCTGATACCATGTCTGTGCTCTTCACTGTCACGCCTCCGTCTTCCAGAGGTGGTCCCTCACTAAAACCCTGCTGATACCATGTCTGTGCTCTTCACTGTCATGCCTCCATCTTCCAGAGGTGGTCCCTCACTAAAACCCTGCTGATACCATGTCTGTGCTCTTCACTGTCACGCCTCCGTCTTCCAGAGGTGGTCCCTCACTAAAACCCTGCTGATACCATGTCTGTGCTCTTCACTGTCACGCCTCCGTCTTCCAGAGGTGGTCCCTCACTAAAACCCTGCTGATACCATGTCTGTGCTCTTCACTGTCACGCCTCCTTCTTCCAGAGGTGGTCCCTCACTAAAACCCTGCTGATACCATGTCTGTGCTCTTCACTGTCACGCCTCCGTCTTCCACAGGTGGTCCCTCACTAAAACCCTGCTGATACCATGTCTGTGCTCTTCACTGTCACGCCTCCGTCTTCCAGAGGTGGTCCTCACTAAAACCATGCTGATACCATGTCTGTTGCTCTTCACTGTCACGCCTCCATCTTCCAGAGGTGGTCCCTCACTAAAACCCTGCTGATACCATGTCTGTGCTCTTCACTGTCACCCTCCATCTTCCAGAGGTGGTCCCTCGCTAAAACCCTGCTGATACCATGTCTGTGCCCTTCACTGTCACCCCTCCGTCTTCCAGAGGTGGTCCCTCACTAAAACCCTGCTGATACCATGTCTGTGCTCTTCACTGTCACGCCTCTGTCTTCCAGAGGTGGTCCCTCACTAAAACCCTGCTGATACCATGTCTGTGCTCTTCACTGTCACGCCTCCGTCTTCCAGAGGTGGTCCCTCACTAAAACCCTGCTGATACCATGTCTGTGCTCTTCACTGTCAGGCCTCCATCTTCCAGAGGTGGTCCCTCACTAAAACCCTGCTGATACCATGTCTGTGCTCTTCACTGTCACGCCTCCGTCTTCCAGAGGTGGTCCCTCACTAAAACCCTGCTAATACCATGTCTGCTCTTCACTGTCACGCCTCCGTCTTCCAGAGGTGGTCCCTCACTAAAACCCTGCTGATACCATGTCTGCTCTTCACTGTCACGCCTCCGTCTTCCAGAGGTGGTCCCTCACTAAAACCCTGCTGATACCATGTCTGTGCTCTTCACTGTCACGCCTCCTTCTTCCAGAGGTGGTCCCTCACTAAAACCCTGCTGATACCATGTCTGTGCTCTTCACTGTCACGCCTCCGTCTTCCAGAGGTGGTCCCTCACTAAAACCCTGCTGATACCATGTCTGTGCTCTTCACTGTCACGCCTCCTTCTTCCAGAGGTGGTCCCTCACTAAAACCCTGCTGATATCATGTCTGTGCTCTTCACTGTCACGCCTCCGTCTTCCAGAGGTGGTCCCTCACTAAAAAACCCTGCTGATACCATGTCTGTGCTCTTCACTGTCACGCCTCCTTCTTCCAGAGGTGGTCCCTCACTAAAACCCTGCTGATACCATGTCTGTGCTCTTCACTGTCACGCCTCCGTCTTCCAGAGGTGGTCCCTCACTAAAACCCTGCTGATACCATGTCTGTGCTCTTCACTGTCACGTCCCCTCCGTCTTCCAGAGGTGGTCCCTCACTAAAACCCTGCTGATACCATGTCTGTGCTCTTCACTGTCACGCCTCCATCTTCCAGAGGTGGTCCCTCACTAAAACCCTGCTGATACCATGTCTGTGCTCTTCACTGTCACCCCTCCTTCTTCCAGAGGTGGTCCCTCACTAAAACCCTGCTGATACCATGTCTGTGCTCTTCACTGTCACGCCTCCATCTTCCAGAGGTGGTCCCTCACTAAAACCCTGCTGATACCATGTCTGTGCTCTTCACTGTCACCCTCCGTCTTCCAGAGGTGGTCCCTCACTAAAACCCTGCTGATACCATGTCTGTGCTCTTCACTGTCACGCCTCCGTCTTCCAGAGGGGGTCCCTCACTAAAACCCTGCTGATACCATGTCTGTGCTCTTCACTGTCACGCCTCCGTCTTCCAGAGGGGGTCCCTCACTAAAACCCTCCTGATACCATGTCTGTGCTCTTCACTGTCACCCCTCCGTCTTCCACAGGTGGTCCCTCACTAAAACCCTGCTGATACCATGTCTGTGCTCTTCCATTGCCAACGGATCTTAGGAGGCGCAATGCTTTTAAACAGAACCACATCCATTCACACTCCCATATTCAAAGTGACCTGGACTTTTGGTGCCCGTATCTTTTTGACGGCGGAAGGCTGTATGTCAACATTGACAGGATGATAATACTATATTGAATTGTTGTTATATTTAACCCTTATTTTACCAGGTAAGTTGACTGAAAACACATCATTTACAGCAACGACCTGGAGACTAGTTACAGGGGAGAAGGGGGGAATGAGCCAATTGGAAGCTGGGGGGTGATAAGGTGGCCAGATTGGGAATTTGGCCAGGACACCAGGGTTAACACCGATAGTACCAAGTATTCAAGAGACAATTACAAATGATATTATTAGGTATATAATATATGTTTTATCAGCTATTGTACAGAGCTCTACCACTGTTGACCTTCAAGCACAGACAGCAGCAGACTCACTGAAAGGATGTGCATTATTATGAGTAATGCATTATATATTGCCATTTGATCCTGTCCTTATCAATAATTAAGGTACATTTGTACAATTCCTTACCAGTTGTGTTTAACAGGACAGTGCTTGGCCTTTCCAGCTATTTCTTTCCATTCCATTCTGAACATTTGTTTCATATGCATTAGTATGTGTGTGGAATATGTACTGATGTGTACAGTAGTGCCGGTATGTGTGTAGTAGCTATGTTTATGTTAATTTGATCATCCTGTTGTTGCAGACATTTTAAAAAGACGGCTAAAGTTTGTAATTTCCACTTGAAGACGTCAGACTTGATTTGCCCTAATGTAAAATGTATCAACCCCCTTCAAAAAATGTCCATGAATTATAATCCACAATATAATTCACAGTTTCTGTTGCTGCAGGATTATTTTCCCGCTGTAGCAAACTGGCTCAAATGAAGATCTTACATCTGTGTAGTAACTGAAGGTATTGTATTGTTTTCTCCTTCCAGATTCTACCAGGTCCGAGCAGGGTTGAAGGTCTCTCCTCGTGTACCACACAGGTTGATAGCAACAACACCAGGGAATGCAGGTAAGAATGATGTCTTCTCACATTGTGTTATATCTCGATAACGCTGGGTGATTTTAATGCATAGTTTGCATAGAACTGTTTCTGTAGTTTTACAGATACTAATTCCCACACAATATGAATCTCACTGATTCCAGCAATGGGTAGGTGGGCAAGACCCACACCAGCTTGTAGCAAACTGAGACTTCTATACTGTTTGTATCTATGCAGCCTGTTAGGCCAGGGACTCTGGTGGGTTGAGTGTGAGAGGATCATGGGTTGTCTGACATGGAGAATGTTCTGGTTACCATCCTACTCCATGATTACAATCATCTTCTGTGATCCACATTCTTTGGACAGTTTCCTTTGATGTTTCTGAAAACAGTCATCTTTCACAATGTGTGCTTTTTATAGCGTGTGGCCCACTGAAACTCTAGTGAATGGGAACGGTAGTGTGTCGGTAGTGTGCTGTGCTGGAGCCTTGTTCTTGACTGTTATCAGAGGGCTCAGGCCTGGGATTCTGTGTTGAAAGATGCTGTATGTTGACTTTTATTTTACGGTCACTCTCTAGAATCTGAAACGTTTTGGTGGAATTCAGTCTGTACCACATGCTAACTGTGTGTATGGCCCATATTATTCATGTTTCTGAGGCGTTCTGCCATCGAGTCCGGCCACCATTAGCTCTATGGGGTGCTTCAGTGTTGCATGCTGGGAAGGAATCTAAGACAGCCATGAACACTGCTCATCTTTTTCTTAGAAATGCGAAACGAAAGAGAAGTGACCAAGTTCCCGTGGCAACCAAGTGGCGTCGTCTCAAACAATCTGTTTAGGGGTGTGAAAGTATTCAGGAGAATGTTGTTATAACATGACAGAGTTATATGGCAGAGTTGAAACAAAATGCATGTGTGTTGAGAGAACAGAGGAAAGCTGGCCTTGGACACGCCAACAGAGAGCAGCGTGTCTCGGTTTAATAGTAATACGCCTGGTTGTTATTGGCGGAGTGTTTTCTCTCTGTGGGGAAATGTGAAAATCAGTCTAGCTTATGTGCATGATGTCATTTCTCCCTTTGTGTTGCATCACAACTACAATTGTGTTGACTAGGTACGCGAGACTGTTCCAGTAGACCGGGCTGACACACTGTCATTGTCCTATACTGTAGTCCCATCAGAATTAGCAGACAGATCTGGTCCTCTGGATAAGCAGGAAGACATATTCCAGACTTATTATCGGATTTACTGTAATAAAACAAAATCTATTTATAGTTCATGATGATTGGAAAAGGGCGCAGGGAACAGTGTGTGTGTGTGTGTGCGTGAGTGTGGGCATGCTTTAGTACTTTGGGGTGTTCCTTCTTTGACAAGGGCACGCATGGTTACGGCTACAAAACCCCCTTGTTGTGTTGGTCTGACCCTGACATTGAGATGTGATACTCAGGCATTTAATCAGACCCACCAGCCACCTGTTCCTCCTACTGAGACATTAATAATGTCACACTGACCTATGTAGGGAAGTCAGGGAGGCATTGATCAGACCAATGTGACCTGTTGTATGGAGCAGCTTCTCATGGGGCTGTGCACTATAAAACAACATAGTATTTTACTCCATCAGTTTGTGAAGTAGAGTGCAGTATATAATGAGATTTTAAATGTATATTGAACTACAGTATGTATTGTATCCAGTCTTTGATTAGAGAGGAGAACTGCATAAAGTGGAGGGCATCGACTTGAGCGAAATTGCACTATAATATATTCAGTCTGATGTTGATAATGTTTTAGTTTATTGTCCATAATATACTACATGACCAAAAGTAAATGGACAACATTTAATTACAAAATCATGGGCAATAAGTTGGCCATGGAGTTGGTCCCCCCTTTGCTGCTATGACAGCCTCCACTCCTCTGGGAAGGCTTCCCACTAGATGTTGGAACATTGCTGCGGGGACTTGCTTCCATTCAGCCACAAGAGCATTAGTGAGATCGGGCACTGATGTTGGCTGATTTGGCCTGGCTCGCAGTCGACGTTCCAATTCATCCCAAAGCTGTTTGATGGGGTTGAGGTCAGGGCTCTGTGCAGGCCAGTCAAGTTCTTCCACACCGGTCTTGACAAACCATTTCTTTATGGACCTCGCTTTGTACACCTGAGCGTTGTCATGCTGAAACAGGAAAGCTTGTTCCCCAAACTGTTGCCACGAAGTTGGAAGCACAGAATCGTCTAGAATATAATTGTATGCTGTAGCGTTAAGATTTCTCTTCACTGGATCTAAGGGGCCTAGTGGGAACCATGAAAAACAACCCCAGACCATTAGTCCTCCTCCACCAAACTTTACAGTTGGCACTATGCATTTGTAGTGCCAGTCTACTGCCAATGTTTGTCTATGGAGATTGCATTGTTAGTGTGCTCAATTTTATACACCTGTCAGCAACGGTTGTGGCTGAAATAGCCAAATCCACTAATTTGAACTCCCGACGAACAGTTCTTGTGCTGACTTTGCTTCCAGAGAAAGATTGGAACTCGGTTGTGAGTGTTGCAACCGAGGACCATTTTTACATGCTACGTGCTTCAGCACTCGGCGGTCTCATTCTGTGAGCTTGTGTGGCCTACCACTTCACGGCTGAGCCATTGTTGCTCCTAGACGTTTCCACTTCACAATATCATCACTTACAGTTGACCGGGGTAGCTCTAGCAGGGCAGACATTTGACAAACTGACTTGTTGGAAAGGTGGCATTCTATGACAGTGCCATGTTGAAAGTCTACTGTCGATGTTTGTCTATGGAGTTTGCATGGCGGTGTGCTCAATTGTATACACCTGTCAGCAACGGTTGTGGCTGAAATAGCCAAATCCACTCATTTGAAAGGGTGTCCACATACTTTTGTATGTGCACATTCAGCATTAATAGTTTGTACTGATTATCTCTGCACTGCCATACGATAACATCTACAAATAATTTGCTGTAGTGCAGAATATTCACATAGCCTAGACCACAGTGTCAGGATTGCCTGCACACACAAAGTGCAGCAGTGCCATAATATCTGTACACAGTGAGCGCCGCGAGCTACATTGCAGCAATGCACCATACAGTAACATTATATTTCCATATTCTAATTGGAGGGCTTAGCCAGAGCCCTCTTCCCCGTCTCCCTCCCCTCTCCTGCACTCCTCCTCTACAAGGTCACGTATTACAGCTATATGCCTTAAAGACAGACAAGACAGACAGGGCTACCAACCATAAATTCACCAGCCAATGATAAGCTCCGCTCTGGCCAGCCAGGAGAAAGACATTTATCAACCACAGAGACTTGGGAAATAATCCTCCCACCGTACTGTGGGAGATTAAAGTGTTGTGTGCTTGACATTTCAATTGTCTGGTGCCCTTCAGACAAGGTGTGAAGGATTGTCTCGCTTCTGAATCCCAGCCATTTAATGGCTGTAATTCATATAGAAAGACATTGTGGTTTGTTAAATCAGGATGGTGTTGTATGAATTAGTTTAGCGTTTACTGTTCTGCTGCCTCCTTACTGTAGCTTAACTCTAAAGGTATTATGTCACACAAACAGTAAGAGAATATCAGAGAGAGAGAGAGGAACGTGAGATGAAGAGAGAGAAAAAGAGAGAGTGAACAGGACAACATACAACATTATTAAATCAGTGTACACAAACAACAAGTGTGCGGTTACAATTGACAAAAACACACACGTTTCTTTCCACAGGGGCGTGGGGTGAGACAGGGATGCAGTTTAAGCCCCACCCGCTTTAACATATATATCAACGAATTGGCGAGGGCACTAGAACTGTTTGCAGCACCCGGACTCACCCTACAAGAATCTGAAGTCAAATGTCTACTGTTTGCTGATGATCTGGTGCTTCTGTCCCCAACCAAGGAGGGCCTACAGCAGCACCTAGATCTTCTGCACAGATTCTGCCAGACCTGGGCCCTGACAGTAAATCTCAGTAAGACCAAAATAATGGTGTTCCAAAAAAGGTCCAGTTGCCAGGACCACAAATATAAATTCCATCTAGACACTGTTGCCCTTGAGCACACAAAAAAATATACATACCTCGGCCTAAACATCAGCGCCACAGGTAACTTCCACAAAGCTGCGAACGATCTGAGAGACAAGGCAAGAAGGGCCTTCAAAAGGAACATAAAATTCCACATACCAATTAGGATCTGGCTAAAAATACTTGAATCAGTTATAGAACCCATTGCCCTTCATGATTGTGAGGTCTGGGGTTCGCTCACCAACCAGGAATTCACAAAGTGGGACAAACACCAAATTGAGACTCTGCATGCAGAATTCTGCAAATATACCCTCAGTGTACATTGTAAAACACCAAATAATGCATGCAGAGCAGAATTAGGCTGATACCCGCTAATTATCAAAATCCAGACAAGAGCTGTTAAATTTTACAACCACGTAAAAGGAAGCGATTCCCAAACCTTCCCTAACAAAGCCATCACCTACAGAGAGATGAACCTGGAGAAGAGTGCCCTAAGCAAGCTGGTCGAGGGGCTATGTTCACAAACACAAAAATACCCCACAGAGCCCCAGGACAGCAACACAATTGGACCCAACCAAATCATGAGAAAACAAAAAGATAATTACTTGACACATTGGAAAGAATTAACAAAAAAACTGAGCAAACTAGAATGCTATTTGGCCCTTAACAGAGAGTACACAGTGGCAGAATACCTGACCACTCTAACTGACCCAAACTTAAGGAAAGCTTTTACTATGTACAGACTCAGTGAGCATAGCCTTGCTATTGAGAGAGGCCACCTTAGGCAGACCTGGCTCGCAAGAGAAGACAGGCTATGTACACACTGCCCACAAAATGAGTTGGAAACTGTGCTGCACTTCCTAACCTCCTGCTAAATGTATGACTATATTAGAGACACATAATTCCCTTAGATTACACAGACCCACATTTTTGTTTTTTAAACAAACCCAATTTTGCTAAACTCCCATATCTATTGGGAGAAATACCACAGTGTGCATCACAGCAGCATGATTTGTGACCTGTTGCCACAAGAAAAGGGCAACCAGGGAAGAACAAACACCATTGTAAATACAACCCATATTTGTGTTTATTTATTTTCCCTTTTGTACCTTAACTATTTGCACATAATATGACATTTGAAATGTCTTTAATCTTTTGGAACTTTTGTGAGTGTAATGCTTACCATTAATTTTTATTGTTTATTTCACTTTTGTTTATTATCTACTTCACTTGCTTTGGCAATGTTAACATATGTTTCCCTTGCCAGTAAAGCACTTAAATTGAATTGAAATTGAATTGAGAGAAAGAGAGAGAGAGAGAGAGAGAGAAAGATAATGATTATATGTGCACAGTGGCACAGTGGGTGAAGTATCTCCTTTGTAATGCTATAGAATATTCATTCTTTGGTTGCAAACATACTGTATATCTGTACTCGTATTACTCATAACTAATTGCATCCCTTTAAATCACAGTGAAGCCTCTTTAGTGCCTTGCCAGTTCTGCTCACTGTCTCCCGCTGTCCCCTCCCTGTAGAACTAGAGATGCCATGTTTTTAGATGAGCCTGGAGTACCGAGCAGTCACCCTCATTACAACTTTGTTGACAAACTGTAATAGGCTAGGATTGGTTTGGAATGAAATGAGCGTACTTCCACTAGCTGTAGCACATCATGCTGCAATCACACAACAGCCACACTGCCTTTCACTAAATTTAGTACACAATCTGACACTCATGCTGGTTGAAGCGACTGTTCTTTCTGGAGAGGGCTGCTGAGAGAGGGAGAGAAGGGGAGAACAGAGAGAAGAGACAGAGAAACAGAGGGAGAGAAAGAGAGAGGGGGTTGGGGCATAGAGTTCATATCTACCTCTATATCACAGAGGTAGATAAAAGGAGAGTACCTCAGTGGGATGCTTCCTTCACAAAGGTCTATCACAGCTGCGCCTCCAGCAACCAGCTGCAGACAGCTGCTGTCTCACATCTACTCTACAGAAGCAAGCAGAAAACACCACTGACTATATAGAGATTTACTGGAAAACCATTTATTTTTATACCCAGAGAAATGTCAGATTGTATATAATCCACTGCTTCTGAGCCTCAATTATGTGGAGGACATGAAATGACAGTGATGGGAATGGTGATGTGTTTGTCATGTATGATGATGATCAGGGCCGCCTCTAGCCTTTTGGAGCCCTAAACGAGATCTGGTTGGGGGGCATAACCACCACGCTGGCAAAACATTTAAGTTAATTTCCTGCAAATCTACACTCTTTGCCATGGGGCCAAGAGAGCATTTTTCAGTTTAACACATTTCATGCAATTTCATGCAAAGTACTAATTGTGCCATGGGCTGAGAGAAAATTGGGCAGTTTTAAAGCTAACTCTCTGCCATTATACACATCTAATCATTGGGTGGATACAATTTTGAAGTTTAAAAGATAATTTCCTGCAATTCTACACATTTTACCATGACCTATACCAAGTTCATATGATATCTGAGTGAGAGTGACTAGCAAAATCAATGTGACCAGGCACGTTGTCACGCCCTGGCCATAGAGAGGCTTTTATTCTCTATTTTGGTTAGGCCAGGGAGTGACTAGGGTGGGCATTCTATGTTCATTTTCTATGTTTTGGATTTCTTTGTTGTTTGGCCGGGTGTGGTTCTCAATCA
This sequence comes from Oncorhynchus keta, assembly GCF_023373465.1. Lineage (NCBI taxonomy): Eukaryota > Metazoa > Chordata > Actinopteri > Salmoniformes > Salmonidae > Oncorhynchus > Oncorhynchus keta. The sequence goes on from NC_068439.1 coordinate 30,698,509, forward strand.
GAGGCAGCTGTCTATCGTTGTCTCTGATTGAGAACCATACTTAGGTAGCCTTTTCCCACCTGGGTTTTGTGGGTAATTGTTTTCTGTGTTTGTGTCTGCACCAGACAGAACTGTTTCGGTCATTCTCTTTGTTGTTTTGTTGTTCAGTTCAAATAAAAAAGATGAACACGCTGCATCTTGGTCCTCACCTTCTTCCATCAATAGCCGTTACAGAACTACCCACTACCAATGGACCAAGCAGCGTGGTGAAAAGGAGGAATGGACATCTTGAACGGCAAGGGATCCTACACATGGAAGGAGATCCTGGCTGGAAGGGATCGCCTCCAATGGGAACATGTGGAGGCAGCCAGGAGAGCGGAGGCAGCAGGAGAAGGGAACCAGCGATTTGAGGGAACACGGCTGGCAAGGAAGCCCGAGAGGCAGCCCCCAAACATTTATTTTGGGGGGGGGAACGTGGAGTGTGACAGAGTCAGGTTGGAGACCTGAGCCAAATCCCTGTGCTTACTGTGGCGATCATGGGACTGGTCAGGCCCCGGGCTATGGGGTGAAATTGGAGGTGAGCGAAGGAAGCGAAGCCGAGACTGTGAAGGAATTGATGGGGAGATTGGAGGAGAGAGCAATGAGAGAGCTGCTGTTTTGGTGCATGAGGCACGACATCCGCGAATTGATGTCACCTGAGTCAGCTCTCCATACTCGTCCTGAGGTGCGTGCTAGCCGTCTGGTGAAGACTGTGCCAGCCCCACGCACCAGGCCTCCTGTGCACCTCCCCAGCCCTGCACGTCCTGTGCCAGCTTGTTGCTATAGCTCTCCAATACGTGCTCTGAGCCCGGTGGGCTACATTCCAGCTCCCCGCATCTGCCGGGCTAGGGTGAGGATCCAGCCAGGACGGATGGTGCCAGACCTGCTCTCCAGACCTCCAGTGCGTCTCCTGGGGCCAGGATATCCTGCGTCGGCTCTGCGCACTGTGTCTCCAGTGCGTCTGCACAGCCCAGTCTATCCTGTGCCTCCTCCAAGGACCAGGCCTCCAGTAGGTCTCCCCAGCCTGGTGAGTCCGGCGCGGCCAGAGTCTCCCCAGCCTGGTGAGTCCGGCGCGGCCAGAGTCTCCCCAGCCTGGTGAGTCCGGCGCGGCCAGAGTCTCCCCGCCTGTCCGGCGCGGCCAGAGTCTCCCCGCCTGTCCGGCGCGGCCAGAGTCTCCCCGCCTGTCCGGCGCGGCCAGAGTCTCCCCGCCTGTCCGGCGCGGCCAGAGTCTCCCCGCCTGTCCGGAGCGGCCAGAGTCTCCCCGCCTGTCCGGAGCGGCCAGAGTCTCCCCGCCTGTCCGGAGCGGCCAGAGTCTCCCCGCCTGTCCGGAGCGGCCAGAGTCTCCCCGCCTGTCCGGAGCGGCCAGAGTCTCCCCGCCTGTCCGGAGCGGCCAGAGTCTCCCCGCCTGTCCGGAGCGGCCAGAGTCTCCCCGCCTGTCCGGCGCGGCCAGAGTCTCCCTGTGTTAGGTGTTAGAATGGCCAAGTCAAAGTCCAGACCTGAATCCAATCGAAAATCTGTGGAAAGAACTGAAAACTGCTGTTCACAAATGCTCTCCATCCAACCTCACTGAGCTCGAGCTGTTTTGCAAGGAGGAATGGGAAAAAATGTCAGTCTCTCGATGTGCAAAACTGATAGAGACATACTCCAAGCGAATTACAGCTGTAATCGCAGCAAAAGGTGGCGCTACAAAGTATTAACTTAAGGGGGCTGAATAATTTTGCACGCCCAATTTTTCAGTTTTTGATTTGTTAAAAAAGTTTGAAATATCCAATAAATATCGTTCCACTTCATGATTGTGTCCCACTTGTTGTTGATTCTTCACAAAAACATACAGTTTTATATCTTTATGTTTGAAGCCTGAAATGTGGCAAAAGGTCGCAAAGTTCAAGGGGGGCGAATACTTTCACAAGGCACTGTAGGTAGCCTTTTCCCACCTGGGTTTGCACCAGACAGAACTGTTTCGGTTTCGGTCATTCTATTTGTTGTTTTGTTATTCAGTGTTCAGTTCAAATAAAAAAATATGAACACGTACCACGCTGCACCTTGGTCCTCACCTTCTTCCACCATCAGCCGTTACACACACACCTTGCTTGCCTGGTCAGTAATTCAAAAATAAAAAATATATGCCATTTAGCTGACGCTTTTATCCAAAGCGACTTACAGTCATGTGTGCATACATTCTACGTATGGGTGGTCCCGGGAATCGAACCCACTACCCTGGCGTTACAAGCGCCATGCTCTACCAACTGAGCCACAGAAGGACCAATTCAGCCATGATTACTACAAGGTTTAGATAGCTGGCAAGACTAACTTATCTAGCTATCTATAAAATGTTAGCTGACATGGGCAAATTGAGTGACTGTCAATGACTGACATAACAAGAGAAACTGCTGATGCACTACCAAATGTCTAAATTGCACCTTGTGTATTCTACTATTCTAACTGTCAATAATAGTTTGAGAGCCCAACTGACTTCCAAAAAATAAATGCAAAAATAGACAGACAAGTTATTATATTTTGGTCGGGGGGCCCTAGCTGCCACGGGCCCTGCGCGCAGCACGTAGTTTGCGTATAGTCAGCGGCAGCACTGGTGGTGATGATGATTACAATGATGATGATACTGCTGCTGCTGATGCTCTCCCCCTAGGTGACTGTAGTTTCAGCTCAGCGGGGGTCCATGATGGGGTCCATGAGGACACTACAGTGTTCAGCCGGATCTTCCAGATCCTCTACCGAAACGAAGAGGTCAATGTCGATGACCACATGCTCTTCAAGGTCCACCTACTGCTCGATGGGGAGAGGGTGAGTCTCACACACACAAGGTCAATTTAACCACTTAAAGAGCTTATTTCCTAAATGCTATATCAACCAATTGATGTTACAAATGTATCATTTGTACAGTTCTTTATTAAAAATGAAGTTATTTGTTACATTTGACTGTGTAAAACCTAGCAGAACTACTTATTTCTCTGAGAGTGAGGCGGATATGTAACATTTAGCAAAAAAACATGATCAAACCAAGTGATAGATTTTAAACAAATACATATCTGTAATTTAATGTTTAGATAGTGAAAAAACTCACCTATCACTTTCATAATTTCTTTAAAAAAAGCGAATTTTTGACCATTTGAAAATGTATATATTGCGTTTTGCAGTAAAACTCTTCACTTGTATCTTCACCCATATGGGGGTGTATGGGTGAGACAGACTGAGGAAGCTTGTGGAGCTGCCAGACAGCTATTGATAAAGTGTCATATGCAGTTGAAGTCGGAAGTTTACATACACCTTAGCCAAATACACTTTAGCCAAAGCACCCCCACAATATGATGCTGCCACCCTCGTGCTTCACGGTTGGGATGGTGTTCTTCGGCTTTGCAAGCCTCTCCCTTTTTCCTCCAAACATAATGGTCATTTTGGCCAAACAGTTCTATTTTTGTTTCATCAGACCAGAGGACATTTCTCCAAAAAGTACAATCTTTGTCCCCATGTGCAGTTGCAAACCGCAGTCTGGCTTTTTTATGGAGGTTTTGGAGGAGTGGCTTCTTCCTTGCTGAGCGGCCTTTCAGGTTATGTCGATATAGGACTCGTTTTACTGTGGATATAGATACTTTTGTACCTGTTTCCTCCAGCATCTTCACAAGGTCTTTTGATGTTCTGGGATTGATTTGCACTTTTCGCACCAAAGTACATTCATCTCTAGGAGACAGAACACGTCTCCTCCCTGAGCGGTATGACAGCTGCATGGTCCCATGGTGTTTATACAGATGAATGTGGTACCTTCAGGCATTTGGAAATTGCTCCCAAGGATGAACCAGACTTGTGGAGATCTACAATTTTTTTCTGAGGTCTTGGCTGATTTCTTTTGATATCCCCATGATGTTAAGCAAAGAGGAACTGAGTTTGAAGGTAGGCTTTGAAATACATCCACAGGTACACCTCCAATTAATATAATAATAATAATAATATATGCCATTTAGCAGACGCTTTTATCCAAAGCGACTTACAGTCATGTGTGCATACATTCTACGTATGGGTGGTCCCGGGAATCGAACCCACTACCCTGGCGTTACAAGCGCCATGCTCTACCAACTGAGCTACAGAAGGACCATGCAGTGTTGGCAGAATGTTTTAATAATTTGCAGTAACTTATGTTGTATTTGGCAAAGGACTGACAGTGTATGGAAAAAAGGCAAATTGTTGTGGACCTGTCAGCATAACGTTTGAATTCAACATGTTTTGCATAGACTTTTCCCTCAACCAAAATATGCTGGACTGCCCGCAAATTCTGAAACGTTGTCTAGGCTACAAAAAAATTATAATACAGTAATCTAGGCTACTGCAATCATTAATAAAATAATAAGGAAAAAGATTCATAGGTCTAATTATTTTACATTCCAAAAATAAAACAGTGCGAAAAGCCTAAATCTGACAGCATATGGCTCCTGGCAGCCTACTTTCAGTACATGCCTGCTTGCAATAGAAAACTTTAACCACTAGATATTGAGCATATGCATGGTCTAAAGTTTGTGGGGAGTTAAGCACATACTCAAGTCAAGTTCAGTTTATATAAATGCCAACTTTTTCATGAAAACTGGAACATGCATGTTTTGGGGTATTCTTTGTACTTACGCAACATTTATAAATGCGGCCCCTGAACATGAATCTAACAGCATAACAGGTCTCCTTAACACTACAGGAGGCCATATAGTGCCAGTGCTATAGCTTAGCTCAGAAAACACACATTACTAAATAAGATCAAATTAAGTGACTAACAGAAACATAGCATCAGTCCGGTTTTTGACTCCACTCCCTGGCTCAGTAGTATACAGAATATCTCATAAAACCCTTAATAAAACCTATATAACAACTTTACAGCATGACTGCTGTTCAATATACTACTGCAATATAGCGGTACTCTTATGAACTATACTCTTCAATATTCAGATTTACCTCCCTTTACTAGAATCTCTCTTAAACAATGATGAATACTTCTTTATGATTGTCTGCAAATCCTTTTTTTTTTTTTTTACATATATAACATATCATTATAGGTGGCTTCTTTGTATATAGACATATTCCATTAACCCCAGTTTGTTTCTACCAACTGACTGTTCTCTTTGGTGTCTTATTTCTTTATTTTTAACTATTTGTGGTTTAATATTTGTTTATTTATAGTTAATGCATTTATTTGAAAATGGCATGAGTATGGTACCACAGAGAAAGAGGAGTGTGTGAATCTGAAATCTGACAACTGCTCTGTTTAGTCTCATAACAGAGTATGGCTGTGTCTGAAATTAGACACTCTTCCCTATTTAGTGCAAAACGTTTGACCAGAGTACCGATTGGTTGTTGGGAGCGAGGTGGTGATGACCTCTGGTTGGATGTGATATGACGTTCTGATCTGTGATTGGTCAGTCTAGTCGAGCTGGGAGTTGATTACTCTAGTCCAGCAAAGGGTCATCATCATCATCGTCCTGTATAGAGAGGCGTTGGAAGGGACGAGAGGATGACTGACGCCGTGATTGAATTGACTCCAGTGATGCCAATCAGAAGCTTCTAAAGAGAAGACATCATTTTTGGAATTTTCCAAGCTGTTTAAAGGCACAGTCAACTTAGTTTATGTAAACTTCTGACCCACTGGAATTGTGATTAAGTGATTACTTGTGTCATGCACAAGGTAGATGTGGAGTGGTTGAAAAACACGTTTTAATGACTCCAACCTAAGTGTATGTAAGCTTCCGACTTCAACTGTATATACAGGAACCTACAACCTAACCTACAGAGTTAAACAGGAATCCTGGTTTCATCAGATTCATCTTCAGCTTGTTGGGTACATGGCAGGTCAGCTCTCCTAATTTATTTATTTAAAGTCGGCTACCTACCTGGCAAGTCTTCTAAATTTAGAATTTTTCATTAAATGCATGACACATTATTTATGTGAAGGTGAGAAAGAGAGAGAAAGAGGCTGTGGGCTGGAAGGGTATATCAGATTTCAGCCATCCCCTTTTCTTCCAGAGGTTAACTCCTTTTATTTCTCTATCTATCCCTCTCACTTTCTCCATTTCCCTCTCTCTCCCCCCTAACCTCTCTCTCTACCTCTCTAGCCCCTCTCTCTCCTTCCCTCCCATTCCTATCTTCCCCCGTCTCCCCCTCTCTCTTCCCCACCATCTCTCTCTCTCTCTCTCTCTCTCTCTCTCTCTCTCTCTCTCTCTCTCTCCCTCTGTCTCTTTCTCTCTCTCTCTGTCTCTCTCTTTCTCTCTCTCTCTGTCTCTCCCTCTTTCTCTCTCTCACTGTCTCTCTCTCTCTCTCTCTCTCTCTCGCTGTCTCTGTCGCTGTCTCTCTCTCTCTCCTTCCCTCCTCTTTTTCTCTCTCTCTGCTGTCTCTCTCTCTCTCCCTCTCGCTGTCTCTCTCGCTGTCTCTCTCGCTGTCTCTCTTGCTGTCTCTCGCTGTCTCTCTCTCTCTCTCGCTGTCTCTGTCGCTGTCTCTCTCTCTCACCTTCCCTCTTCTTTTTCTCTCTCTCTGCTGTCTCTCTCTCTCCCTCTCGCTGTCTCTCTCGCTGTCTCTCTTGCTGTCTCTCTTGCTGTCTCTCGCTGTCTCTCTCGCTGTCTCTCTTGCTGTCTCTCGCTGTCTCTCTCTCTCTCTCTCGCCTTCCCTCTTCCTCCCTCAGACTCTGATAAGAAGGACAAAAATAGAACTCAATTTCCCCAGAGCGTGTGTTTAATCAATCAGAATATCAATAGGATTTGACAGTGCTGTTTGTTCTACTACACAGAGCTGTGTGTGTAAGGCAGAAGATACTGTATTATTGTCTCACAATAATATTGTTACACTGATATGGATGTTTTATTACCCAAATATGTTTTTTTATTGCAGATTTGTCAAATTGAGGTTGATCCAGTCTTGTTGATATTGTGACTGTTTCTGTTCTCACAGGTGGAAGAGGCTCTGAGTGAAGTGGACTTTCAGTTGAAGCTGGACCTTCACTTCACAGACAACGAGGAACAGTATGTTACACACTCGGTTACATATTTTCTTTTCTCTGGCACTTTCTCTTTCTCCCCATTTCTCTGTCTCTCTTCCTATCCTCCCTCCCTCCCCGTCTCTCTTCCTATCCTCCCTCCCTCCCCGTCTCTCTTCCTATCCTCCCTCCCTCCCAAACTCTCTTCCTATCCTCCCTCCCTCCCCGTCTCTCTTCCTATCCTCCCTCCCTCCCTGTCTCTCTTCCTATCCTCCCTCCCTCCCCGTCTCTCTTCCTATCCTCCCTCCCTCCCTGTCTCTCTTCCTATCCTCCCTCCCTCCCCGTCTCCCTTCCTATCCTCCCTCCCTCCTTGTCTCTCTTCCTATCCTGCCTCCTTCCCCGTCTCTCTTCCTACCCCCCCCGTCTCTCTTCCTATCCTCCCTCCCTCCCCGTCTCTCTTCCTATCCTCCCTCCCTCTCCGTCTCTCTTCCTATCTTCCCTCCCTCCCTGTCTCTCTTCCTATCCTCCCTCCCTCCCCGTCTCTCTTCCTATCCTCCCTCCCTCCCCGTCTCTCTTCCTATCCTCCCTCCCTCCCCGTCTCTCTTCCTATCCTCCCTCCCTCCCTGTCTCTCTTCCTATCCTCCCTCCCTCCCCGTCTCTCTTCCTATCCTCACTCCCTCCCTGTCTCTCTTCCCATCCTCCCTCCCTCCCCGTCTCTCTTCCTATCCTCCCTCCCTCCCTGTCTCTCTTCCTATCCTCCCTCTCTCCCTGTCTCTCTTCCTATCCTCCCTCCCTCCCTCCCCGTCTCTCTTCCTATCCTCCCTCCCTCCCTGTCTCTCTTCCTATCCTCCCTCCCTCCCCGACTCTCTTCCTATCCTCCCTCCCTCCCTGTCTCTCTTCCTATCCTCCCTCCCTCCCCGTCTCTCTTCCTATCCTCCCTCCCTCCCCGTCTCTCTTCCTATCCTCCCTCCCTCCCTGTCTCTCTTCCTATCCTCCCTCCCTCCCCGTGTCTCTTCCTATCCTCCCTCCCTCCCCGTCTCTCTTCCTATCCTCCCTCCCTCCCCGTCTCTCTTCCTATCCTCCCTCCCTCCCGTCTCTCTTCCTATCCTCCCTCCCTCCCCGTCTCTCTTCCTATCCTCCCTCCCCCCCCGTCTCTCTTCCTATCCTCCCTCCCTCCCCATCTCTCTTCCTATCCTCCCTCCCTCCCCGTCTCTCTTCCTATCCTCCCTCTCTCCCCGTCTCTCTTCCTATCCTCCCTCCCTCCCTGTCTCTCTTCCTATCCTCCCTCCCTCCCCGTCTCTCTTCCTATCCTCCCTCCCTCCCTGTCTCTCTTCCTATCCTCCCTCCCTCCCCGTCTCTCTTCCTATCCTCCCTCCCTCCCCGTCTCTCTTCCTATCCTCCCTCCCCGTCTCTCTTCCTATCCTCCCTCCCTCGTCATCTCCCTCTCCCTCTCTCCTCAGTTTTGAGAGGTCCTCAGTTAGTAGTGCTGAGGTCCAGGTCTTAATGATGTCCTGCCAGTGAAAAGCCTCTGGCTCTAATAGACTGACAGACTGCATAGTCAAGAAAAAAACAATAGTCCATTAAAAGCACTACTATTTCACGTGTGTGTGTGTGTGTGTGTGTGTGTGTGTGTGTGTGTGTGTGTGTGTGTGTGTGTGTGTGTGTGTGTGTGTGTGTGTGTGTGTGTGTGTGTGTGTGTGTGTGTGTGTGTGTGTGTGTGTGTGTGTGTGTGTAAAATATGAAATAATGTTGGATCTGCATGACCTCTGTGTGTTTGTGCTCAGTAGGTACTGTGGGCCACAGATAGATGATTTGTAATGGCTCCTGGATGGCTCATTAAACATCCCATTTGGAGTCCTTGCAACCTCTCGGATGTTACTGCTCAGAGCTGATACTATTTGGAGTCCCCCGGTGTTACTGTGTGTAGAACATGACCAATTTCAACTTTCAACTTTATTGCCCCAGAGGGAAATTCGTTTTTCACCATACTTGGATGCTTTTTTGAATTGACTATTGTCCTAGCTGGATAATAGCAGTTAAATAACCCATAACGTGATGTCCTTTAAGCAGGTAATAGTTGGCAATGTTGCGCAATGCATTTTAAACTGGCATCCACTGTCCTTGGCACATGTATGATGCTGTGACTGAATAATGTTCTGACATGACCTGCCACTGTTGTTGTCCTCAGGCTGGGTTAGATACTAACTGTGTTGTCTCTAGGTTAGGGGACATCGTGACAGTCCCAGTCATCAGCAGTAGAACCCTGGGTCTCCACTTCCACCCCAGGAGAGGTCTCCACCACCATGTACCTGTCATGTTCGACTACTTCCACCTGTCCGTCATCTCTGTTTCCATACACGCATCCTTGGTGGCCTTGCATCAACCTCTCATCAGGTGTGTGTATGCGTGCTTATCTACTTTACCACCAACATGTCACACTGGTGCTCACTACTTAGCTGTCACACCACGTAGCTCCTCTCCTTTTAGAATGGGTTTAGTTTGGCAACCTGCTCTGAGAGGGCATCCACTGGCCTGCTACTTGAATAAATAGTTTTCTTAACACTTAGGTGGTAAATCCAGCTGCCAATATCTTAACGTGAATGTTCAGCCATCCATTACCCTGATTAACCATTACTCTGAGAGCTCTATTGATTACATAAGGACTAACTGATCTTCTCTCTCTCTCTCTTTCTGCCCCCCTCCCCCCTCTCTATCTCTCTCCATCCCCCTCTCCGTAGTTTTGCCCGTACAGGGAAGGGCTCCTGGTTGGGGAAGGGCTCTTCGGAGAACGGTACTGACGTGTCAGCCATGGGGGTATCCATGGAGAACCTGATGTTTGGGGCTGGATACTGCAAACCTGTCATCACAGAGGTACGGTCAGATCAAGTCAAAGTACATTGTAAGTGTATGATTACAAGGTCTCTCAATACACTTTACAGAGGACAGTTGTTCAATGCAAACAAGCCTAGTCTTTGACTTTAAAGGATTCCAGAAAGGCAATGTGAAGTTGGGAAAGCAGCCCACAGAGTTCACACTGAAGATGAGAGAATCAGGAGACAGAATATCTGAATCAAAGCTCTCTCTCTCTCTCTCTGTGTGTTCTGTGTGTTTTTGTGTGCAGTGGCTACACAGGTAAACATGATCACTTGTGTATGGGTCAGTTAGCGTGACCCTCTCTCTCTCTCTCTCTCTCTCGTGCTCTCTCTCTCTCTCTCTCTCTCTCTCTCGCTCTCTTAAATTCTTTCTTTCTCTCTCACTCTCTCACTTTCTCTCCATGTCAAGATGTGTATGAAGACGAAGTCAGGAGCAGGAGAGCAGAGTATGATAAATAAAGTACACTTTATTATAGTTCCAAACCGGGAGCACAACAAAACAAACGCACTCAGAAAACGGAAGTAAAGCGCTAAAGGAACATCACTAGACATGAAAACAATTACACACAAAACATGATGGGAAACAGAGGGTTAAATACAAGTAGATTGATTGGTGAAATGAAAACCAGGTGTGTATGAAAACAAGACAAGACAAA